>NC_060274.1:2783490-2924406 GCF_021613505.1 Equus quagga | reverse complement strand
GGAGGCAAGAGCAGAGTGAAGGAGTGCACGAGCAGAGTGATGGAGGCAAGAGCAGACTGAAGGAGTGCACGAGCAGAGTGATGGAGTGCACGAGCAGAATGATGGAGGCAAGAGCAGAACAATGGAGTGCACGAGCAGAGTGATGGAGGCAAGAGCAGAGTGATGGAGTGCACGAGCTGAGTGATGGAGGCAAGAGCAGAACGATGGAGTGCATGAGCAGAGTGATGGAGTGCACACGTGAACTCTACTCCATGGGTCAGAATCCCGGATGCTTAACTTACTGGCTGAGTGCTGTGGGCAAGTTATCTATTCGAATTCTCAGTCTCCTCATCTGTAAAAGGGAGCGTAAATGCATCCTGACCTCACAGGGCTGCCGTTGTATAAAGCAGATAGTGCTGTAGAGTGTTCAGCGTCGTTCTTGGCAGACAATAAGCACTCTGTAAATATGAACGACTCTTACTAAGGAGGTGAGAGTCCCAGGTCTTAGCTTTACGTGGCTGTTGAGGGAAGGAGAAGAGAGAGTGCTTTGGGTGATGGCTTAGTTTCTGATGAATTTCTGTTCCTCTTCCAAGGCTTGATTCAGATGTCACTTCCCCCAGCAAGTCTTTCTTCATCCCTGAGCTGCCTCCCGCGTAATGTGTTTCCATGATCAGGTTTGCTCTCATGTCCCTGTCGATGGTATCATAACTTGGAGTTCTTGTCGTGACTCCACCACCACTTAAAAAAGACTTTGGTATATTAGCAAAATGAAAACCACCAAAAAAGTTGCAAAAATCACGGTATGCCATAAAAGTTTACATTGAATATGGTTTTAACATGCAAACATGCATTGTCATAGGATTGAAAAATCAGCACTCTTAGTGCACTCCACGCTGGGCTGTCCAGGGGTGAGGTTCAAGCTTAAACTTGCATTATGAGCATCTTTATTCCATCCTGCTTGATTCAGGCTGTGTGATAAAGAAGCCTGATGAAACATCAGAAATTGTCCCGATGTTAAAAACTAATAGAAAGAAAATACTTTTCAGATTGTGCTGAAAATAATAATTCATGAGATAAATTTTGAATAGAAATAATGAATAGGTTCTTGTATTATTTGATCATTCAATTAATGGAGAGGAAGGCATCATGTAAACAGATTGTAAAACTATTTAAATGAGTTACTGATTTGACATAAAATATTGAAGATAAAACCATAATATGCCCTTATGATGAGAAGACTAATGAAAAACTGGTTAATGAATATCATTGAAAGAACATTTATATTACTAAAATTATATGAGTCATTGAAAGAAAATTTGAAATGCCCTAAGGCCTAAACTTTTATGTAAAAAAAGAACTTGGAAAAGCTTTCCAGAATTTTACAATTCTGAAACTTAGATGTTTCCAAAAATGAATTATAAAGATTGATGAAACTCTTAAAATACATCAATAATTGAAGAACCATTTTGGTCATTCTAGAGTAAAATTATTTTCTTTTATTTCCATAGAAAGGTATTTTAAAAAGTCATTCTGATGTGAACACGTGATATCAAAAAGTACACCTCTAAAGCAGTGTAGGAAATATGTATTATAACGATATGTCAGGCAGTAAATAAAAATGTTTTATTACTTTCCTACATTTTGTGATGTTTGTGGCATTTGTCAGATTTTTAAAATTTATAATTTGTTGGGATTTTGTTTCTTGTTCAAACTATTTACATTCATAGCTAATTTTGTATACGTAATTTTGCATTCCTTTTCTAAAAGAAGGTAATCCCAAATTTTATAAGCTTCAAACACTACAAAACAAGGCTTTCCCTGGTCAGTAGGCTAGGAGTCTACTGAAAAGAAAACAGTGGAGATGGAAAAATCAGTTTAAATCTATTCTCAAGTAGCATTGGTTAGTGAAAATATGTAGTAGTCTCAAATTTGAGCAGATCTGTGCCTCAAATAACTTTGAGAAATATTGAAAGTTTCCTGAAACTCAGGCCCTGAGAACCTTTGATGGAAGCATCTGTGACTGACATTATCACCCCTCGTCGTCCGTCATCCTCACCCACCATAGTGCCATGGGAATACAGCATGCTGAGCTTGGTCCAAGAGAAACGCGCCTGATCGTCTCGCGGTCTGACGGAGGCCCAGCTTCTCTCGGGTATGATGCCTGCTCCAGGGTTTCACCCGCATCAGCTGCTTACTTTGAAGCTCTCCGTTGTCGTAACATCAAGGTTCTCGGTTGCAAACAACAGGCTCAATCTGTCGCTAACTTAGACAGAAATGGAATTTCTTGGAAAGACAAAGGACAGAGAATCAGGCAAGAACAGGCAGAAACCTGGGGAGGTTTGTCACAGAAACGGTCTGGCGCGGCTGTGGCAGGACACTGGACGCGCTGTGGTAGACTCTCACCGCCAACACTGCTGTGCCATCCCCTGGCCCTACTTGGGCAGTCCAAGTGCTGAGCCCGGCCCTCGCCCTGAAGAGGCTGGGAAGAAGGAACCTCTGGTTTCCTGTGGCTTCAGTAGTGTGCGCTGCCTCCTGCAAAGACTCATATGGTAGAGAACATTCCCCAATGAGACGGATGAAAGTGGAAGAGCATGGGGAGTGGCCACTGCAGCCGCTCCTCTCAAAACTGCACCACTGCGACTTCTCAGATGTCTCGTGGTGGGGAGAATGGGTATAGTTACTGCTTACTGAGTGATTACTACGTGCCTGGACTGCGTGAAGCACTTTGTGTGGATTCTTATATCACCCTCATGATAACTCGACAAGACAGCAAATCAGTGAGAATAAGCTAGACTATGGTGCAAAGTCTCAATGGCTTCACCCAACACACGTCTATTTTTGTGCTCATGTTGAGTCCACTGCAGACCTGGGCAGCCATTCTCCATATGGCAGGTCAGGCCCCATCCTCCATCCTCCATCCTCCACCCTCCATCCTCCATGTGGAGGCTCAGCCCCCATCCTCCATCCCCCATCCTCCACATGGAGGCTCAGCCCCCATCCTCCATCCCCCATCCTCCACATGGAGGCTCAGCCCCCATCCCCCATCCTCCACGTGGAGGTTCAGCCTCCATCCCCCATCCTCCACATGGAGGCTCAGCCCCCATCCTCTATCTCTACTCAGAAGCTCGGCCCTCGACCTGCATCCTCTAACTAATAATGAGTGTTGGCGGGGATATGAAGAAATTGGAAGCCTTATACATTGTGAGTGAGGATGTAAAATGGTGCAGCTGCTTAGAAATTCCTTTAAAATACTAAATGTAGAATTATCCTATGACTCAGAAACTCCACTCGTATGTATGCGCCCAAGAGGAAAGAAAACTTATGTCCACAAAAACTTGTACGTGAATGTTCTTAGCCATACTGCTCATAACAGTAAAAAGTGGAAACAACCCAAATGTCAACTTATGAACGGATGTATCAAGTGTAGTATATTCACACCGTGGAATACTGTTTGGCAATAAAAGGAAATGAAGTACTGATGGATGCTACAACATGGATGAGCCTTGAAGACATTACGCTGAGTGAAAGAAGCCAGTCACAAAAGCCCACATATTATAAGATTTTGTATAATTCCATTTACATCAAATGTCCAGAATAGGCAACTCTTTAGAGACAGGAAGCGGTTGTCTAGGGGAAAGCAGATGGGTGAGCGGACTATGGGAGGGAGTGCTAATGGCTAATGGGTATGAGGCTCTTTTTGGGTAATTAAAACCTCTCAAAATTGATTGTAGTGATGGTGCCATGACTGTGAATACCCTGAAAACTATAGAATTATACGGGTGAATTGTATGGAGTGTGAATGATGCCTCAACGAAGCTGGTAAAGTAAGCATTGGACCGTGATATGAGCTGCATTATGGTATGCTCTGGCCTGCCATGCACAGCCGGGCCTTTCTCCTGGACCCTAAGTTTGTCTCAGCCATTCCAGCTCGCTGCTAGCCCACTTGCCCTTTGGTAGGTCATGCCCAGTAATGGGCATGGGACTGTAGGCTGTGGAGAAAATATTTTTGTGTTTCTGCCAGTTAGGGCTTTCTGAACACATTTTACTGGGACCCGGGACAAAGGACAGACCTTGGACGTGACTGAACAGATAGAGATTCACCTCTCTTGTGGTCTGTGCTTCCATTTCCAAAGGGTTGGGGGTCCAGGAGCCAGGGAGACACTCCAGGGGGCTCTCCTTCTGCAGACATTTAATTACATTCTTAAGAGGAAGAAAGAACCCAGGATTCTTCCCCCTCCTTTTCCTCAGGAGGATTTATTTCCACTGGGAAGACTAAGCGTCTTTTCCTCTCTCAGGAAGGGAGAGGAACAATGTGTATAGAAGCCCCAGATTCAAATTTTGGGGGATCCTCACCTACAATACAGACCCCGGAATGGGTGAGGTGATGTCAGCCTGGCCCTCAGTGCACTGCCACAGAAGGGAGAAGAATTAGAGGAGAGGAAATCAAAAGGGTTATCGCTCTCAGGAATAATTTGTCCCTGCCCCAGCAATCTGTTGATGCAAATAATCCATAATAAATCTCTAAATCAAAATTGGAGTGAGTTTATTATATGAGCCAGGTTGAGGACTATAGCTTGGGGCTTCCTTCCCCAACGAAGGAAGCTTTGTGAAGAGGCAGGGTGTACGGAGTGGTTATATACCGTCTTGGAACAAAGAACATACATCACATATGACAGGAATCTCTCTTTTACTGCTGTCAGGGGACAGTTTGCTGGCACAGCAGGTCAGCGTCACAAAGTGAGCACAGCAGGTCAGTGATCACGAGATGAGTTAAACCAGGTCAGTAATTAGTCCTTAGTTTCCGAGAAGAAATGCTTATCCCTGAAGAAATGCTGATATGGGGGAGTCAACATCCCTGTTTTAAGGTCATCATTCTTGGCTTTGGGACATTGTCAATGTTTAAAGCACATGTACAGCAGATGCTCAGCAGGCCACATCAGGCCTTTCTGAAGAAACAGGGTCAGGCCGAATTAGTGTTAAGCCAAATGGCTCCCTCAAATATGCCAATATATCTTATTGCTTTATATTATTTCATCAAATTCCATGTCTACTTTCAAGACAATAGAAAAAAATACAGCTATGGAAAACTTACCAAGGCCGTGTCCATTTCTGCCCTTGTCACTATCAGAATCAATTTAAGGCCACTATATGATTGATCGTGGTGGCATCTCAGAATGACTCAAAGTGCTCCTGGTTTGATCTCAAACTTTGTCAACATAGTCATGTGATGTGCCCCCTACTGTGATTTCTCACAAACGATTTGGATTACTTCCATTGAATTTAAATAAAGTTGAGGCAACCACCTTTCTTAGCTGTCTATGATCTTTCAAGGAGTTGTACAAGTGTACACGATGAGTCTGAAGGATGATCTGGTGTGTGTGCTGCAAAGCCTCAGATCAGGAAGCAGAGCTGAAACAGTAAATTGGGAGATGGAGTGACTTTTGGAGGTCGGGCCCTTGTTTTCTACATTTCACTACACATATTGCTATAGAAAGATGAATGTCAATACACTGACTGCCTAGTGACGTTTTGAAATGTAATTCTTTCAAAAAACGGAAGCCTGAGTAATTTTCTTTGGTCGTACTCTGTATCAGCAGAGAAGGGGTCTGTTATACAATCAAGATAAATCATAGTAAATGGACGTCTGAATGGCTTCATTGGCCCATCCATTACCTTGAAACCAAATGATTATTTAGTGAAATCTGGATAGTTCCTAGGAAGTCAGTGGCCAAAATATTCTGAGCTTTAAGTGCCAAGTCAAAATATGTGATGAAAGGAGCCTCAGGCGAAAGGAATGGTCAATTTTTGCCCATAAAATACGTGTTTTTGGTGAAATAGCAAATAAACATAGTGAATGAACGAATCTGAGTGGCAAATTGGAAGAGGGCTTGTTTGAAAGAAGGAATCCTGGGCCACAGTCAGAATAACTGCTGTATGACCACCTCTCTGCACGGCCCACTTCTCTGGAGTCTGCCTCTCTCAAATGAACTGAGGGTCCTGACACCGTGGCTGGTGTGTTCACACTGGAATGGAGAACCCCAGCCTCTCATGGGACCTCGGGGGCTGTGGAGAGGGTACTAGAGCACCCTCTAGTACCTATAACATACAATCAAGTTCTAAAATTTAAAAAGAAGACTTTGCCTAAAACACCTGCTTTGTGAGAAGCTATTGCGCTAAGTGTCTCCAGCCTCAACCTTCTACGACCTTGAGAACTGCCCATTTCCGTGGTGCATGTAGAGCTGCTGGCCCCCGTGAGGTCGCGGTCAACATGCTGCCTGGAAGGTGTAAGCACCTAGTAAATGAAAGCAACACTTCGTAAAGACAGCAGATGGGACTTCTAAGTGACCAAGAGAACACCTTCTGGAGAACATCCATTCCCGATGCTCCAGAAGGAGCCTTGGGACTCCGTAAGACGACGAGCCGGCATGCTGTTGGCTGGGGCAACAGTGCTCAAAGTCAGGCAGAAGGATCAGCGAAGTTATTTAATGTCTTAGAAGCAGCCCTCCCTTCCCCAACCCTCCACACCCCCACCCCGCCAACTGCCTAAAACCACTTCACGTTTTTCTGGTCATATTTGGGTATTTAAATAAGATCATCTACATAATGTGCCCAGTTGTAGAGACAAGTAAAATTAGGTCACCTACCCATTTCGCATTTTCAGTCATAGTACTTGAGTAGAAGGGGCAGCTTAACTCCAGCTATTCCATTTCTTTGAAAAAGAAAGTGATAAAATGTTGCCATGGGCTTATAAAAATATTTGGCAATGTACCTCCCAAGAAACAGCAAAGAAACTTACAATTTTTTCTACCGAGAAAATAAATTGAAGGCTCAGAAAACTAGGAAATAGAGTGCTTGACCAACTTTCTCCAAAGGAAGGAATAGATATTCAGTTGATTTACTGTGGTCAAGCGTTGGGAGGAGAAGGTACAAGGATGAGAGGGATGGGCAAGGACAGGAGAGGTGAATGCTGGGAAGCTGGACGGCAGGAGGGTGAGGACACACGCAGGGACCGCAGGAGTGGGGGCCCCGGGGAAGAAAGGTAAGTTGTTTTTGTTCTCATGGCGCTACTGGTGTGGGGCTCCTCTTAGAGGGGGCTGTCGAGTGATGTCACTGCTGAGTCTTGTGTCAGTCATGGGCCCCCACACACAGTGCTCTAATCACTTCTACTAATTATTGACTTTTCTGGATCAGTCAGTCACAGAAGCTTCCTGGGAGGAAATATTCTCCGCTGTGGTTTTGTAGACAAAATAGTCTCATGTCTTGAAGGACCTGCTTCAGGACGTGAAATCCAGCAATTTCCCCAGCCCACTTCTGAGACTACTGCAGTACAAAGGGAATATGCATATATAGACATATTTATATGTGTTTAACCGGTTGTTTTTATAGCTGACGTCTACTCCTTGACCTACGTGGTTCTCAAAAAAGCGGTCGATACAGATCTTCAGAATTCTCAGGAATTTATTCGTATATTGAGAAAGCAGTGAAATCTTAAGTCTCATGAAATATTTTAAATATCTCACGAATACTCAAGGCCTGTCTGTGAGATTGAACACAGAGCCAAAGAAGCAAAGCCTTTGCCAAGATCTAAGCACCAGGACTCCCGATCCTTTTCCACAAAGCATGGTGCTACGAGTACTATTTAGCACGCCATCTGCCCTGGATTTTAACCATTGTAATATGAAGTTTGCACATATACTTTTTGCATAGAGGTTAACTCCTCCTTAATCCTGTGGCCTTTAAGAGGCATTAGAAATATAGGCCACCTTAGAATGCATAGCTGAATAGGAAACTTTGCAGACAATTATCTTGCTATTTCTCTCCAGAGTAGCAGAATTTTCCACTGTGGTTTGGCTTCTGTGGTTTCAGAAATAATGTGTGTGCTGAGAGTGTGCCCTGTTATGTAATCGCCAGTCTTTATTCAGCCATACTTACACAGGTAAAACTCTGGTGAGTAAAATGACTCAGAGATGCAGCGCTCCGGCTTATTATATTTTCTCTTTAAATGAGAGATTTGGAAATTTTAACATTGCAAACGTATTTAAAATGAGAATTAGTTTACTAATAATCTTAATGCATGTCCACGTTTTTAGCTTGTTTCTGCAATGATCTAGGCTGTCTCATTAATTCAGGGTCATCATCCTCAGTGTCGATTACTGTTTGGTACCTCAGTTCCTGCTGCAGGGCTGTAAGGAAACAATACATTAAGCATCTAAATGCTGCCATTTTCCAGCTGCCACCTCTTCTGTGGCCTTTGAAGTCACCTTGCAAATGCCGTAGAGAATGTGGAGCCACAGAGAGAGGAGCCTGGGGCCCTGAAGAGCTGTGTGGAGGCAGATTCCTCTCCCTCTAAAGGCTGAGAGGTGATGAGATTTTCACACGCGTGAGAAACAAAGCTCTAGTGTGTGAAGTCACTGAGGTTGGAAAGCTGACTGTTACAGCTGCTGTTACAACTCACCCTCCAGCCAACACAAATTTTCATTTCCCAAGAATCATGAAAGGTCAGGCGGAATGTGTACCAACACGTTCCTTAAAAATCCCTTTTGCCGTTCATTCGTGCTTTCAACACGATTAGGAGTCTGCTCTCTGCCAGGCATTTTACAAAAATAAATCCCTTCTTTTAAGTTGTTTTCTTGTTATTTGCTTTACTCCTAAAGGTATGAGTAGGAAGAAATTTCAGTAGCACGTTTCTTATCAGTGGGGTTCAACCAAATACAAGGTTTACTGAAGAGGTGAAAATAACACCGTGGAAGGAAATAATTGCCCTAAGAGCGGGGAGGGGGATGGCAATACCCATCACGGAGGGATCCCATTTTCTCGCTCTTTTTCGTGGATCATCAAGAATAGTTCTTGTTCACCAAAAAAGTTAGTCATGCTAAGAACTTGAGCAGGACTTTTTCTTTTGTTATTAAAAAACAATTGGTATACACTGAAGTCCATAATCCGGGTCAAAGCGATCTGTTGGAAAATCACGGGGAACGTTGTACTCAGTGGACGGCGTTAGAAGCATTCCGCCCAACAGAATCCTATTTGCAATAAAACACCAATGTATATGATTAAACTAAATAGATTTGCAAGACCCATTTATATGGAACATGCACAAAACTACATATCTACGCTAGAGAGGAAACAGGAATACCTAAATAATTAGATGTACCACGGATTTGGGCAAGAAGATTCAGTAATGTAAGTGTGTCAATTCTCTAAAAGTCTATAAAGTCAGTGTACGCTCTTTCAATTCTCATAGAGTTTTAAAAAAATGGAACTTGACAAACTACTGCTGAATTCATATGGCAGGAAATACATTGACGGATTATCCTTTCCACTCAGTCGCCCATTTTCCTCTGTTTACCACCTGCCTGTTCCCTTTATAACCTTTACACCATTTAAAATCGTAGGGTTTTTCTGTCCATTTCCCTCGCAGACAATAAACTCCATAATGGCAGGGATGAGGGATAATCTATCTTGTTGATCTTTGGATGTCCAAGTGGTCCAGCGCCTGGCTTATAGTAGGCATTCAATAAATATCATTGAAAGAAAACCTAAGGCACATTTGAAAAGTAATTTTGTATGCTTATTAAGAAACACAGGAAGAGAAAGTGAAAATTGTTGGTTTAGGGTAATGGATTTGAGCTGGGATTTTAGGTAATGAATTTAGTGTTGTTACATGGTTCTCAAAAGGAAAACAAATCTCTTAATTTAAATATGAAGGGGCCGGCCCTGTGGCCAAGTGGTTAAGTTTGGGTGCTCTGCTTCAGGAGCCCAGGGTTTCACCGATTCGGATCCTGGGCACAGACTTAGTACCGCTCATCAAGCCATGCTGAGGTGGCGTCCCATATAGCAGAGCCAGAAGGACCTATGACTAGAATCTCTAACTAGGTACTGGGGGGCTTTGGGGAGAAGAAGAAGACAAAAAAAAGAAGATTGGCAACAGATGTTAATACAGGTGCCAATCTTTAAATAAATAAACAAATAAAAATTTAAAAAAATGAAATGGTCCTCATCACCTAGGCACTATTGACTCTATAATTTCAGTCAAATGGCATCAGATGTGAGGGAAGAAGTGATTTAGCAGGTGTGGATAGAAAAAGCACTAGCAGAAAACAGCTAGTTCTGGCTCAAAGATTTGGAAATGGGATGCCCAGTGCTGAGATTGGGTGGGTATCCCCCACTTTTCTTATCCTGTGCCCCAGCCCTCAGACAACCCCAGTGGCAGTGGAAGTGCACAGCTGCCTCATCTCTGAGGGAGGAAGGAGAACCCTCCTCTCTGATGGGAGGAAATGAGGTCCCAAGAGGGGGGAACAGATCCACCTGAGATTTTCTCTCCATCTCTGCTCCTGCAGCTTGGCCCTGGAGGCAGACACAATCCAAGGGAGTGAGGGGTGATGTGGGTTATTGAAGCCAGAGCTGTCTGGTGGGGGGGGGCAAAGGAATCGTTGGAATCCTGGGAGCTTTCAGAGAGGGAGGAGCCCAGAAAAGTGACCCCATAACATTGTTTGTGAATCCTGGGCACCCCTGAGCTGTGCATGCATGGATCTGACCCTGTACAGCTTACTGTAAGACATCTGGTGCTGAACTATGGAACTGTGGGACAAGTCACCATCCAGGCCCGAGACTGGCTACTGGGTGCCATATACATAGGACAGATGTGAATAGTCCTGCCAAAGCTCTGAAAACTGATCTGTCTTTGGAAACACAATCCATGGAAGGCCGGCAGGAACTTGGAGCTGGAACCCGAGTGGATTGATTGTCTGCGAAATAAAAAAATACCAATATTCTTCATGGAAGTGAAGCAAGACCCAGAAGCTTATGGTATTCAAATTTGCCAGATACAAGCCAAAATTATGCTGTGTACAAAGAACCAGGAAAATCTCAACTTGCACAGGAAAAGACAATCAACAATTGCGCATACTGAGAGGACGCCGAGGATGGAATTATCAGATTAAGACTTTAAATAGTTATTATAATAATGCTCCTTGAAATGAATGGAAAGATAGAAATTATCAGCAAAGAAAGAGAAGACATCAAGAAGAACTAAGTGGAAATTAGAACTGAAAATGAAATAATGAAAATGAGAAAATGAGTAAAAGACTTCACTGGGTGGGTTCGATAGCAGACAGAGGAATGAGTCAGTGAACTGGAAGATTAATCAACAAAGTTATCCAACTTGAACAACAGAAAGAAAAGAGACTGAAAAAAACCGAACAGAGCCAGGGAACTTTGAGATAGCACCAAGAGAGCCAACATTTGTATCATCGGAATACCAGAAAGAGTAGGGAAAGAGTTTGCTCCTCACTGCAAAGGAAATCATCAACAAAATGAAAAGAAAACCCTGGGAGAAAACATTTGCAAGTCAAATATCTGATAAGGGGCTAATATCCAAAATATATAAAGAACCCAAACAACTCAATAGCAAAAAAGCAAACAATCTGATTAAAAAATAGGCAGAAGATCTGAAATAGACAATTTCTCAAAGAAGACATACAGACGGCCAAGAGGCACATGAAAAAATGCTCTACATCATTAATCATCAGGGAAATGCAAATCAAAACCACACTGAGATATCAGCTCACATCTGTTAGCATGGTTACTTTCAAAAAGACTAGAAATAGCAAGGGTCGACAAGGATGTGGAGAAAAGGGAACCCTCGTGCACTGTTGGTGGGAATGTAAATTGGTGCAGCCACTGGAAAAAAGTATGGAGGTTTCTCAAAAAATTAAAAATAGAACTACCATATAATCTAGCAATTCCACTTCTGGGTATTTATCCGAAGGAAATAAAAACACTAACCTGAAAGATATCTGCACTCCACGTTCATTGCAGCATTATTTACAACAGCCAAGATACGGAAATAACCTAAGGGTCCATCGATGGATGAATGGATAAAGAAGATGTGGTATATACACAACGGAATATTATTCAGCCATAAAAAAGAATGAAATCATGCCATTGACAATGACATGGATGGACCTTGAGGTCCATCACCAAAATAACCCAATTCAAAGATGGACAAAGGATCTGAGTAGATTTCTTCAAGGAAGATGTAAAAATGCCCAATAAGTACATGAAAAGATGTTTGGCATCATTAGTCATCAGGGAAATGCAAATCAAAACCACAATGCTACCACTTCTCATTCAGTAGGATGTCTAGAGTTAAAAAGTCAATAAGAACAAATATTGTTGAGAATGTGGAGAAACTGAAACCCTCATACACCACTAGTGGGAACACAAAATGGTGCAGTTCCTTTGGAAAACAGGCTGGCAGTCCTGCAAATGATTAAACAGAGTTACCAAATGACCCAGAAATTCTACTCTTAGGTGTACCCCCAAGATAAATGAAAATATATGTCCACATAAGAACTTGCACATGGATATTTACAGCAGCGTTATTCGTAGTAACCAAAAAGTGGAAACAACCCAGATGTCTATTACTGGATGAATGGATAAATAAAATGTGATATATCCATACAATGGAGTATTATTTGGCCAAAAAAAGGGGATGAAGTACTGATACATGCTGTAACTTGGATGAAATTTGAAAACACTATGCTAAGTGCAAAAGCCATTCACAACGTGCATGTACCATATGATTCCAGTGATAGGAAAGTCCAGAATGGGTAAATCTATAGGGACAGAAAGTAGATTAGCAGTTGCTGTCTGGGGATGGTGTGGCAGGGGGCAGGAATAAGGGGTGGGTGCTAAAAAGCGTGGGGTTTCTTTTTGAAGTAATGAAAATACTCTAAAATTGACTTGGAGATGGGTGCACATATCTACGAATATCCTAAGAACCTATTGAATGGCACTTAAATAGAGGAGCTGTATGGTGTGTGAACTATATCTCAATAAAGCCATTTTAAAAAAACACAAAAGAGAAAAAAAAGCATGGAAAAGACAAGGCTGTCCACTCTCGTCACTCCCATTTCACATTGTACTAGAGATGATAGTCAGTGCAGCAAAGCAAGAAAAAGAAAGCACACAGATCTGAAAGAAGATACAAACTGTTCCTATCCACAGACTTCATGATTTTCTGTGTATAAAGCCCTTGGGCTTGGCATTCCATGCCGCCTTCATCCCCTGCACCTTATCTGGCTCCTTGCTCACGCATGTGTTTAGCTCTGTGACGAAGGGCCCTGGCTTCTGCAGGACACTCTTGTCACTAAGGCCCATGGCAACAAGAACTGACCTTGGTGTCATCCATCCTCGTGGGGTTCCAGCTCATGACTTAGGGTCCAGCTGCCTTTGATCTCTCCTGTTCTTTATCCATTCTCCTTCCTTCCTGTCTGTCCTGTGGACTTCAATCTCCAGCATCAGATGCAGAGAAAATGGGCTTACAGACCAGTTATGCACCTATTCTACTGGTTTTGCTTCTCTGGTTGAACTCTGACCCAGTTATCCAACCTCTCAGTTTGATCATCACAAAAATGGGGATAATGCATCAGTTCATATATGTTAAATTGAGACAGCATACGTTAGAAGTCTGTATTTCTCACGTAAGACTCTTGGAGGATTCTCTGTTTTCGTCATGTAGTGATTTTTGGTTTTATTTTAGAAATCGAATGGTGTTAATAAACTGTTTTGTTTATTTCTGTGTGCTTCTTCCCCAAAGACAAAAGATGCACGTTGTGTGTCGTGGCTGTGAGATGAGGGTGTTGACAAAATGTATTGTGTTTACAAAGTTCCTGTGAAAATTCCCTTTGTTTCTAGAAATATTCTGGCTTGTTACTTTTTCTATTAGAGAAAAGAGAGGGATCTACTTTTTCTTTCTTTTTTCGCTTCAGACACAGTGAAAAGGATGTTTAATGTCCCCAGGAATATCTGCTCAAAGAGAGACGAGAATCATATTTGGGTAACAACACTGGTCCACATGTCTACACAGTGGGACTTATTTAAACGGGTCAAAATTCCTCCCCTTTTTGAAGGAGACCACAGAGTCCCACTGTGGGCAGGGCTCCTCCCAGTGTCCGTCCCTCAAACCATGTGGGCCCATGCCAGGGGGTAGGGCGGTGTGAAGTGGTTGGGTCGGGCTATTGAGACAACAAAAAGCTCCTGCTTTCAACAGTGGGTGGAGGCAAAGCAAATGATGCTTGGACACTGATGAACGTTGCATCCCACAGGGACAAAGGGACAGCAGGATCGTTCGGTCGGACTCGTTTTCTCAGTGCCCTCGAACGTGCCTCACAGCAATGAAACCAACGTAATGTAGGCTTTTCCCAAGGGGGAGAAGCAACGTCTGCTTTTGTTAAGATTCTAAGGCAATTCCTGAAGGAAAGGTGACACTCAGGACTCAGATGTAGGACATTTCCTCATCTTCCCACTCCTGCCAATTTACGTAGAGTGCCATCATCTCCAGAGTTCTTAGAGCAGAGAAATTTAGACATGTGTTCTATAAATCCCAGTTAGTAGGTTTCTTAACTTAAAATTTGGGATAGTTTTTGTCTAAACTAAAATCATAGTTCCCTGGGTATTAATTAAAGTAATAAATCAAATTAAATTAGCTTAATGAAATTAAAAGGCACCATTATAGAAATCAAGTTGATTCTCCGATTTTTGCAAATGTATTCTCCAGCTGAGTGACCATGTGTCCAGAAAGAAGGGGACAATGGATTTGGTGGGAAAAGCCATCAGCTAAATTGCCTTTTGCTGTTTAAAATGAAACCTCACCAGTTTGTCAAAAAAGCAGCAAAATTTTGATGTCTCATTAAAAGAACTTGGTGATCTGGGTCAGATGTGAGAGGTAAGCACAACATCTTCGCTCTGTCCGGGCCTGGCCATGAGGTGGAATTATGGAGCAGATGGGTTTTCATCTGTTCCCAGTGTCCCGGGGCCTTACTCCCTATTCCTGGCGCAGCTGTCCAGATGCCTGACCTTTCTAGTGATTTCTGGAAAGACCTGCCTTTCCCATAACCCAGTTCTATGAAATCTCGCACGGTGGTATGGGGGAAAGAGCACGGGCTCCACAGAGGGCACATTCTGGATCGAAATCTAGTTCTGATGTGCACTAGATGCTTTAGGGTCCCGTTATTTAATGTCTCTCCAAGCCTCAGTTTCTGCATCTGTAAAATGGAGATAGCATCTAGTCCGCATAAAGCTTGTGAGTTTTAAACGAGAATGCGACATCCAGGACACAGGAGGTTCTCCATATTAATGCGTTGCTTTCCTCCTCGCTTCTGTGCTTTCCGAGGTATCTAGATTATTCAGCTTAACCTGCTCTTACTGAGACCTGTTGCTCCTAAGCCACATGTGTGGATATTAACAACGATCTGTGGGACCACCAGCATAAAGTCAGCGTCTCTGCATGGTACTTCTTCCAGTCGTAGGATGTGGGTATGGAAATGGATCAATATGTTGTGAGTACTCTACTACGAGCCTAAGGCGGACCCCCAGCTTCATTGCTTCCTGGTTATGCAAGCTTGGGTGAGTTTCCCCTCCTCTCTCAATTCCACTTTCCTTGTCTGTAATCTTTCCTCCTCAAAGGCAGGAGTGAAAAATAGCAGAAAAGCCATGCACAGTGCTTGGCACGGAGCAGACACTCCAGCGTGTTAGCCAGAATTGTGAACGCACCTTTCTGATGCCTTCTGGGAGGTGGAGGACACTTGCTTCACAAGGCAAGGAGGAGTAAAATGACCCAAGCATTTATGTGGCCTTTAGAGCCACTGGAACACCTCTCTTGAGGAAGTCTTTGAAGAGGTTAAGAAAGTTTTAAGGCCATTTCTCTTTAGGGAAATCTTTGCTTGCCTTTGGAATTTTCTAACCCTGTCCCTTAGGATAAACTAGCCTAGGATAGTCAGGATGCTGCTATGGTGACAAACAGTCTCATTTCCTGCTCATGCCACCTACCCATCCCAGGTCTGCCCCGACTGCCCTCCCTCAGGGAGGCAAGCTGACATGGTTCCACCATTTGGAGACCCCTGGAGAGGAGAGAGAATGGGGCAGACTGAACACCAGAACCTAAGGGCTTTGCCCAAAAGTGCAACATATCTCCTCTGGCCTCATTGTATGAACCAAAGCGAGTCATGTGGCAACACCTAATGATAAGTGGGTGGAGAAGGGCAATCGATGCTCCGAAGGCAGAGAACTGGAAATACTGATGAGCACCAGTTATTAGCACTCAGACATTAACAAGAATGCAGGGCATCTGAGCACACCCGTTCCATTTGACCCATAAAACAGCGCTGATGCCCGACGCCCGCACCACAACCATGGCAGAACAGATGGCACTGTTTGATTCCCGGAAGAAAATTCAAAACAAGACTCACCATTTTATAGTCAAATTTAAAGCGATTTTTAGGAATAGCTTTTTCTAGGAACTAACGATCAGATAAAGATGGATTTGGGACGGATAGACTTGCAACCTGAAGCGGTGGGTGGTCTTATCTATAAATGAAAACCTGCATGTAGTTTCTCCTAATAGCAATTAAGTATCTAATACGTAATTTGTGTCACTGAGGGGCTGATAACAAAACCTCAGAGGAAAAGACCACAGATTGGTGGAGACCATATCGCCATTGTAAGCATCAGCAGGATGTTCTTTTTTTTTTTTGGTGATAACTTTCATGCCGACAGATCTGTTGTTAAGGAGACCCCAGGTGTTCTACGTTATGTTGGCAAATTGGCCTTTCCTAAGCTCTCTCTTTAAATATATCATGTATCCCCAGTGTGTGCACTTTCAAACAAGTGTAGGTTTAGAAGAGCTCACCAGTAGCATCAGATGGCCAGTTACCTTTAGCATAAACTACGTCCACTGATAGAAATATCGCTGAATATCGAGGAATACGCACAGCAGAAATGCTAGAAGGATTGTGGATAATGGGATGGCTAGGAAAGTCCTATTGCTGGCGGGGTAAATTTGAAGGATTAAGAGCAGGACTAGAAATATGCAGACAAAACAAACTGAAATTTGCAAATAAGAAATTTGCAACATTTCCCAGGCTTGTGGTAATATATTCATTCATATAGAGTGTGTTAGTTTGGAAAAGCAAGTCGATAATGAAGATTGGGATAACAACATACCTAAAAATGCTCAGCTTAGTGTCAGGCTCAGAGTGGGTGGTTGTATTGATCACAGCCCTGTTGAATGGAACTGCCGTTGCTGCTTTTGCTGTGCCTTAGATCTGTCTTGGAAACCTGGGGAAGTCCCAGTCGTTCCAGCAAGGCCCTTGATAAAATCTCAGTTTCAGGTCCTCAAGGTGACGCATCCTTTCGTCACCTTGTGGTGTCTCTAACTATGTGCCCCTGCCTCTCACAAAGCTGTGAGCATGTGCATCCTCTGGGATGCTCAACGGGCCCTGGCTCCAGCTCTTGGTTTGTGTTCCAGAATCCTGCTGCCAAGAGTGTGGTCCCCACACTGTGTCATGTCAGCATTGTGTCACCCAGGGCTTATGGGAAACAGACTCTGGGGCTCTAGCCCAGGGCTGTGGTATGAAAATCTGCGAATTCCCAAGATTTCAGGGAACTCAAATACACACGAAAGTTTGAGAAACACCAGCCCAGAGAACAACTCAGCATTCCTTCCAGATTTAGAAACGTTACTTTTCTGGTGTTCTTATTTAAAAATGGGAAGTTGCACAGCTAATCAAGGAAGGCTGCTTTGCAGCCCCTGAATTTTAAACTTCTGGTTGGAGGAGAAATGGCTTCCTTTTTTCCCACACTTTGATCTCCAATGACCACAATCGGAGGTCCTCGTGGAACAGAGAGATGACACACAACTCCGTCCATGGCAGATGACCTGAAGACAACCCTGATTCGAATATTCTCTTGTCTGCGGTGCTTAGACACGTCAGTCAGCCTCTTCTACTCTGGCCATCCTGAATCTTTCTCAATTGAATAGCAAGTACTTGCAGCATCCTAACTAAGTCCACGAGGGAAAATGGCCGTACCCTGCTGAAGCAGTACCAAAAAGAGGGAACCTCAAGTTCTGCGCTGTCTTCAGGCCGTTTCCCGGAATTACGACTCTGCCCTTGCTTTGATTTCACAAGCGGCTCTGGAGGTGTATTTCCTTGATTTGCAACTTTCATTGCTTTTTGTCATCTTTTTGGCCCTGCACTTGAGAGCTAGTCCCTGGTTTCACCGTCTGCCTCTCCTGGGACACAGCTCATGCTCATTCTCTTCAGGGGACTCAAGTACCTTCTGGGCTCTGCTAAGCCCTAACCCTGGTGAGTCATCTCCTCTGCCTGGTTAGGGACCTTCTGGATTTTACCCAGTCCCCAGAATAAGTGGAATCAGATGCATTCTTAAAACGTGAGCTTCTTGGGCTGGCCTAGTGGTTAAGTTTGGCACACTCTGCTTAGGCTGTCCTGGTTCAGTTCCTGGGTGTGGACCTACAGCCCTCATTGGCTGCCACGCTGTGGCAGTGACCCACATACAAACTAGAGGAAGATGGGCATAGATATTAGCTCAGCGACAATCTTCCTCAAGCAAAAAGAGGAAGATTAGCAACAGATGTTAGCTCAGGGCGAATCTTCCTCAGCAAAAAATAAATAAATAAATAAATAAAATGTGAGCTTCTTATGTGAAGAGGTTGAGTCTACTTGTGTGACCCAGAATCACACAAATATTAAATGCCAAATATTAAACCTCTGCTTCCTCTTACTATGTAGAAAGCCTCAGGGGAGAATCACACCCATCCTCTCAACTCCAGGTTGTCTACAAAATCACAGCTTTGCTTGAGCCCCTGTGAGAGCTTCGGGTGCAAGAAAACTATGTGAGCTGAATTCCAAACAGAGGAAAGCCCCTTTGAGGAGAGATGGGAGGCATAAACTACACCAAACTTAGCAAAGGAGGGAGAAAGGTGGCTGTCATACCACGGGGAAGAGCAAAGCAGCTGGTTTTAAGGAATCCTTAAAGGTCAGATACCGGCCAGTGGATCAGGTTCAAGTATTGGAAGGCCTGGGACATGGGGAAGTTCAGACTCGCTTGCAGGCTCTTTTCTACTGGCCTTCTTGAGGGAGTTTGGGGGTGGGGCAGGAGCCTGGAAGTTGCCCCCTCAGTGGCGCAGGCCTGCATGAGGCCATCAGCGGCTCCTGGGAAACAGACACCAAACTCTGTCCTTTCTCCATTATCCTTTCCTGCTAGTAAGCGAAAGCCTTGAGCGACTGAGAGAAGGGCAGTGGAGACCCTCATCCCAGGACGAATGCAAAGATGCAATGAGCAGGATGAGGAACAGGGAAACTTCCTCCCACCTGAGACTGACCTCAAATACAAAGCTGAGTTCAGCCTCCATGGAAACGAGGAGCAGGAATGTTTAGAAAACCCGAACTCCAAGGTCCAGACTCACAGGGTTTGCCTAAGCTCAGAACAACAGAACGTCCCTCCTTCCACCACCAGGAGCTCAGCAGGAATAACAAGCAATAGCCACCTGTTTCTGTGGGAGGGGCGAGAGCAGGAGAGAGGAGAGCTCTCTGGCACAGGCATCCAGGAGCGGCTGAGAGCAGAAGACGGAGCGGGAACATTGAGAACAGCCCCCCAGGGCTTCAGCCCACTGGAAGCTTATGCAGCCCATCACTGGAGGGTTTTGAAGCCGGTGGTGCATTGAAGGTAATGATTTAAAACTCAACTGCTGGCTAGGTCAACAACCACCTCTCTGCTTGCACCACACATGAAATAATGTTTCTAAGGGCATAAAAATTATTTACTTCAGTCTCTCTACTGTTTATGCATAATTTTCAGCAGTTGATTGAAAGTTAACACTTAAAACAAAACGAAAAAAAACCCAACTCATTGATAATAGATAAAGCAATCAACAAAAGCAGAACTAGAGATGACCGAGATGTTGAAACCCTAACACAGGGACTTTTAAACCAGGCATGATAAATATGTTAAATGATCTAGAGAAATAGGTATATAGCATGCACGAACAGAAGGGAAATTTCAACAGCGAGATAGAAACTATAAGAAAGAGACCAATAGGAATGCCACAAATAAAAATGATGTAAAACATAAAGAAATACTTTGGCAGCCTTATCAGTAGACTTGGCTGAAGAAAGATTAATGAACTTAAAGACAGGTCAACAGAAATTATATAAAGTGATATGCAAAAAGAATAAAAAAGGGAAAAAATAGGGCATCCAAGAGCTGTGAAACAATATAAAATGATCTGACAGGGGCCAGCCCCATGGCCTAGTGGTTAAGTTGGGTGTGCCCCACTTTGGCAGCCTGGGTTCAGCTCCTGGGCACAAACCTACACCACTCATTGGCAGCCATGCTGTGGCAGGGACCCACATACAAAACAGAGGAAGATTATCATGGATGTTCACTCAGGGCGAATCTTCCTCAGGAAAAAATAAATAAATAAGAGATCTAAGATACACTCAATTGGAGTCCCAGAATGAAAGAGAAAGAATAGAGCATAAGGAATATTTAAAGAGGGGCTGGCCCTGGGGCCGAGTGGTTAAGTTTGTGCTCTCTGCTTTGGTGGCCCTGGGTTTCACTGGTTCGGAACCTGGGCGTGGACATGGCACCACTCATCAGGCCATGCTGAGGTGGCGTCCTACATAGCAGAGCCAGAAGGACCTACAACTAGAATATACAACTATGTGCTGGGGGGCTTTGAGGAGAAGAAGAAAAAAAAGGAAAATTGGCAACAGATGTTAGCTCAGGTGCCAATCTTTAAAAAGAAAAAAGAAATATTTAAAGAGATAATGACTAATAATCTTCCAAAAATAATGCAAGACAACAAATTTCAGATCCACAATGCTCAGAGAACTCCAAAAGTATAAACACAAAAAAACAAAAATTAAAAAAAAAAACATACCTAGACATATCGTAACTAAACTGTCGAAACCCAAAGACAAACTGAAAATATAAAATGCACCCAGAGTGGGGGGAAAACACTACATACAGGAGAAGACAGACAATTACAATAATTTCTTGTCAGATATTACATAAGCTAAAGGATAATGGTGTGACGCCTTTGAAGTACTGAAAGAAAAATATCTCTTAACCCAAAGTTCTATACCCAGGAAGAATGTTTTTCAAAAGTGACAGCAGAAAATGAAACTTTTTCAGACAAGCAAAAGCTGAGATAACTCATTGCCAACAGATCTGCGCTACAAGAAATATCAAAGGACATTCTTCAGGCTGTAGGAAGATTACACAAGAAATAGTAAACATTAAAGTAGACATTAAAAACATTTTTCTTATAATTAATTCTTTAAAAGAGTGTTGACTAAAGCGAAGACAGTAAACGGGATTTATTTTATCTGTAGAAACAAACTGCATGAAAATAAGTGCACCAAGGACAGGAGGGAGGGGTTGGAAGTATAATGTCAATGCGGACTACTAAGGAATGATGATATTTTGAAATTTTCAGATTTTTTTGGGCTTAAAGTAGTAATTTCAGATCATTTGCTAGAATCAGTGAATATGGTTATACATGAAAACGTATAAACAGTAGAAGGGTCAATCTGAGACTTAGATTTTGAGGGAAAATAAGGCTTCTCATCATTTAATTCAGTGGTTCTCAAATTTAACTAATGGCAGAGTCCCTTGAGGGAGTTTGTTTAAAAACCAAGCTTTCTGGCCACCATCCCTGAAAAGCCCAATGTGGCAGGTGTCTTAGGTAACGCCTGTCGTAACACGCAGCCTCCCACCCACATGTCCTCCAGTAGGGCGTGCGGCGTTCCTCCAGGCAGGAGATGCTGTGTCGTTGGTTACTGGGCCAAGTCAGGATAGGCCAGAGTCGAAGAGGAGTGAACTGATGCTCTAGCTGCTGAGAGACTGCAGCCTGGGGGAATGCCAGGAAAGCTCCTGCCTTTTAACAAGAAGTCCTATTCCTGTGCTGGCCAGCATGGAGAAATAGAAATCCCTGGAAACAGCTGGATGTTCTTGATAAGTCTAAAGACCTTCAACTCCAGCAACTTGGGGACCATGGAAACTGTGGGCCAAGGGCAGCCGACCAGACCACACCAGCCTCTTGGTGTGGGCCTCTGGGTCATGGCGACTGGCCCTTTTCCTCCAGAGCCCCCAAATGAGCAGCATCTCTTCAGGTTCCCATGTTGGCTTTGGGCCATGTGTACAGCCTATTCCGTGGGGCCGGGGTTGAGTAGACAAGGTTGCCAAGAGGTCCTTAGTCAACCATGGCTTTAGTCTGGAGGTGAAGATGTGGGCGGAAGTAGCCATCAGTGTTGGGCCGAATCACCAGGCTCAGAAGATGGGTGGAGACACGGGAGGAGGGGCTTCTGATACAAGCAGCCGTGGATCAAGGCTGGGCTCCTTGGGCTGTGGGGCATGGCCAGGACAGCGCTGCTTAGAGGCCAGAGTGTGCCATTCCTTCCTTGGAGGACCTCAAACGGAGGCAAGAACTGGATTTGTCTCCTTCCCTCTGTGAAACAGCAGATGAAGGATTTTCTTTCTTCCACTTAGGGGAAGTTTTAGGCTCTGCCAAATAATAACCAAAATAATAGAAACTCTGGTGTCTCCTTAATTAGCCTTGTATTTCCTCCAGGTGGCAGGAAGAGGAGTAGTTGCCCCACCTCTTGTGGCTGTTTTGTTTTTCCCTTCTTTTCTTGTTCCTCCATACCCACTTCCTCCATTTTGGGGGTTCCTGTATGTAAAGCACCGACCGACACAGTGATTGTGTCTGTCAACCTTATACCTGAATGAGTAATTTTCCCACCAACTTTCTGAAGAGATGGTTCCCAAAACGTGTTATGAGCCTCAAGTCAGCAATAACAATCTGGAGCTGTCGCTGAGCTGTTCTGTCGAAGCCTCGAGCCATCTTCTGAGAAGTTGGATCAATATAAGATTAGATCTCTGTCATTAATCTCTTAAGATGACTTAGGCATAACCTATCTGGTCTTTCTCCTCTTAGCTCTTCAATTTATAGCATCCCGGTGAAGTGGCTACATCCGCATACATCACACAAGAGGAAAGAGAGGCTGGGAGAGATTAAGTAATTGACACAAATCTCCCAGTGACTAAGGAGTAGAGCCAAGATTCAGATGTGGATCAAGTTCCAACGTTTGTTAAGGTGCATTACATCCTATTCCAGTCAAGACCTGCGTTTGTGTGTCTTTACCCCATGATCCCGTCTACTGTACTCACATCCTGCACGGCCCTGTTTCTCGTTGACGTCCAAAGTCCTAGGCTTGTGCCCTTTAATTTAACCAAGAGGGAATGTCAACTTGAAAAGCAAATCCCAAAGTAGGATAGCCCAGTGTGGGATTCCGTGCATCTCCCTGCAACGTATTTGCCCGATGGCCAGAAGCATCTTTGTGTATTCTGTCCAATGAAGCAGCTTTATTTAACATGATGTTTCTGCATCTCTGTGGCCCCTGGCAAGGGGGTAAATATGTGCAGGGAGGTCTGGAGCAAGGAGAAGTCGGGAAGGAAGTTGCCTGGCCCCCCACTGAGCTTCGGCTAAGTGTCCCACATAAAGGCCGCCTACCTTTTTTCCTCTTTCAAGTTAAAACCTCTTCCCCTTTTGAGATGACAAATCACAAAATCAGCTTGCCCCAGATTTCAGTGATCTCCCATTATCTCTGCATCAACTTGAGGCTGATACAAGATCAGGTCTGAAGATTGTTGCAGAAATGAGATAAGCTTTAAAAAACCCACACTCTTTAATTTTCCATGCCGATCACCGCTTCATTCATTTATTCACTCAGCAAACGTTTCTGGAGCACCTGCCGTGGGCGAGGCCCTGTTTCAGAGGGTTGGGGGTCAGCATTGAACAAAACAGACTCCCTTCCTTCCTGGGGCTTGGACGTTAGTGCCCACAAACAAGCAAATGTGCCGGGCTGGAAGAAATAGAGAAGGTAGGAGCCAGAAGTGAGGTTGGAGCTGGAAGCCACTGTGAGTCAGATGGTCCGGGAAGAAGCAGCATTTGAATAGACAGCTAAGGAAGTGAGGGGCCAGCCCTGCGGTCATCTGGGGGAGGCATTCTTGGCAGAGAAATAGCGAGGACCAAGACCTTGAATCAGGAGTGTGGCTGAGCAAACTCAAGGAGAAGCTGGGTTGCCTGGGTGAGCAACATCAACAATAGTGGGTGTCAGAGATAAAGGAGGGAGGGGCGAGTCCTGTGGGTGCCCTATAGGTGATGGTTAGGCTGCAAGGTTTTATTCTGATGTATTTGGGGCACCCCTGGAAAATTTTGAAAGGGAGACAGATGTGATCTGAATAATTTTAAAAGTCCCACTCTGTCAAGTGGAGAACAGACCAGGGAGGGCAGGAGACCACTTGGAAGATGAAAGCCCTGGTCCAGGATGTCAGGAGGGAAGGGAGTGAGAAGCCACTGGATTTGGGATACAGGATGTACACTAGGGCCTGAAGAGAGAGCTAAGAGGGTGTGCCGATGTGTTTGATGGGGAGCAAGAGAGAATTAGGACAGTTCCTGGGTTTGTGGCCTGAGCAACTAGGAGTCATCTGTCGCTGAGATAAACAGGACTGTGGAGGGCAAGTCTGGGGAAGGGGAAACTGAGTTTGGTTTTAGACAGGAGATAATTGATATTCTTCTGAATGTTCTGGTGTCTGGAGTTCCAGAGAGGGATCTGGCCTGGAGATACAATTTAGAGGGTGCAGTTGAACAGTGTGTCCCCAAATTTCTTGTCCACCTGGACCGTCAGAACATGACCTTCCTCGGAAATAGGGTCTTTACAGATGTAATCAGTTAGGAGTCTCAAGAGGAAGTCATCTTGGCTTAAGGGTGAGGCATGCAGCCCACCCGAAATCAATGTCCTTATAAGAGGAGAGGACACAGACACAGAGAAGAAGGCGCTGTGGGGAGGGAGGCAGGGACCGGAGTGTTGCATCTCCAAGTCAAGGAAAACCGAGGATCGCAGGTAACAACGGGGAGCTATGAGAGAGGCACGGATGGATTCTCTGTCAGAGCGAACCAACCCTGACTTTGGACTTTTGGCTTCCTGAACTGTGAGAAAATAAATTTCTATTGTTTTAAACCACCAAGTTGGTGGTACTTTGTTAAGACATCCCCCGGAAACTGAAGCAGGGTCTCAGGGTGTAGACGACGTTTAAAATGTTGATCTGGATGAAGTCATACAAGACCCAGCCCAGGGCACCCTGCTCTTCAGGGTGAGAGAAGGTGAGGAGGACCCAGCAGAGGAGCCTGACAGATCTCTTTTCTTTCATCGTTCCGATGGAATTTAGAAATAGGGACCGGTGGAAAACCCCGGGAAGAAATAAAAGGTAAGTTTGCAAAGTAAACAAACATTCCGGCTACGGGAATGAAGCTTTGTGCCAAGATGACCATCATTAAATCTCGTTCCTACCCCTATGCCCAGGACTAGAAAACAACTTAACAATATCTTTACTAGCTTGGGAGAGGTGTCACATGTTTTTAAAATCCACTTTACTGAGATATAATGTACATGCAACAGAATGCATTCATTTTCAGGCTTATTTCAATGAGTTGTGACAAATTGATACCCATGTAACCACAACCAAAATTCAAATATAAAATATTTCTGCCACTCCTCGAAAATTTCCTGTGCTCCTTTCCTATCAATTCTTGCCTCCCTTTCTGCTCCAATCTGTTTTCTGTCACTGTATATTAGCCGTTTCTGCTAGAATTTCACGTACATGGCATCTTACAGGATGCATTCTTCTGTGCGCGCTGTTTTCAGCATCTCCTGTGTGTGGTGTTGCATCCAGGAGTGGGCTGGAGCCCGCTGGTACAGGCTGTGCATCTCTTCCAATACTGCATCCAGTGGCATCATGTAGGCTGCTTGGCGTTGGCCAAGGCGGGACTATTTACATCACAGGAATCGGCAAGTGCTGTCAGTCAGTGTTTTTTTCTCCTGAGAACCACTTAGCCCACCACTGGTCATGTCTTTGAATATTCAGAGTAACTTCCTGATCACTCTTCTGGCCACATTAGCAGAAAACCCAGCACCTGTTGCTGCTCCTGCTCCCCAGCTCGGCTCACACCTCACTCCCCCGCACATCCCAAGAATCCTGGGAGCTTGTCCTTGAGGGGCGTGTTCTGCTTGCAAAGCCACTCAGAGAGAGAAATGAAGACTCTGATCCACCCCTGAGGCTGAATGCACCGGGGTGTCTTTTCTGTTGTCATTGCTCTGCTCACACGTTGTGGCAGGCGGACGAGTGGTGCCCTGCTAGGATAGTCTAGAACCTTGCTCAGGCCAGAGGAGTTTCAAAGGAAGTTGATGCCACCACTGAGTTAAGGGTGGATTCTGTGCTCACACAGACTCCATGTTCTTCTCCAGTGTGCTCGGCTCCCTGAGCTCCTCTGATCCATCTTGTGCAAGAGCTTTGAGCCCTGCTCACCTGTCAGGCATCCTTTTTTCGTGGTTTATTTCCCCTGGGGGTGCCCAATATTCTTTTGGCCAATGGACTCCGGTTGAGACCACCCTAATCATCAGAGCAGTTTTAGCAATGCCGAACCTAAGAAGGAAAGGCATTTCTTTTCTCCTAGGAGTGCCTTGTTTCTGATGCAACTTCTGCACCTTCTTCCCAGAGCCTCACAGTTTTGCAAACTCAGAGTCAAAGGGCAGCGCTGGTGGAGCCAGCTACAAAAAGTCTCGTCACCACCTGCCACCATGACCTACTTGTTCTGTTTACACAACTTCTGAGAATCAAGAAGATCCGTTTCAGGGCTTCTTGCTGTTTCCACTGACACAGAAAGGAGGCTGTGCCCTGGTCACCAACAGCCTCTCCAGCCATGTGTGTGTATAATTCCTGCAGTGTGCACTCTCAGTGCCCATGTCTGCCGCAGCCGTTCCCACTGTGAAGGCCTCGAAGTTTCACGAATGATCGTTCATCTGTAAGAAACTGAAACAGTTCAGTGGGATGCTCTTGCTCTTTCCACGAAAACCCTGCCTCTTGTAGTTCTGAATTCTCTTCTGGTTCTGCCAACAATTTGCTCTGTCAGCCTAGATAAAGTCAAATTGTTTCTCTGCACGAAGGAATCAACCCATGAGAACGAGGAACACACTAAGAATCCAGGACCCCCTGGCCGTCCCTCTGGGTTTGTGGTTCGACGGTGCTGGGACCATGTGAACTCCCAGAGCAGCCCCCCACGGTATCTGTTTCACTTCCAGTTTGTCCACTCGGTCCACGTGATCTTAAGTCACTTACCACTCTGTCCTTTTTCACTTCTTAGAATAACAAAACAATCTACTGAATGCCTAGCAACTTGTGGCTGATTTTAAGACGATTGGTGTGCCTCTTAGCCGAGCGCTTGAGATGTCTAAATGTGGACCCATGAAGCGTGCTGCGATGTGTCCCAACAAACTCAACAATCACAACCATAAGACCAGCTTCCAGGGTTGAGAGCTGGAAGCCCCTTAGAAGGTAGCTCTGGGACCCGCACTGGAGAAGGGATCCCTCTATAATGCCTCTTTTCAGTTTCCGAACTCGTCGGAGGCAGGTGAATTATTTGATAGTAATGATTCGTTTCGTTTGTTAGAAAGTTCTCCTTCGACTGAGCTGCTATCTTCTGAGACTTACTCTGTCTGCTCTAGTCTCTGCGTCTAACACAGTTCCCGGCACAGAACAAGCCCACAGAAAATATTAGGGGAACTGAGAATGAGACTGTTCCTTGCACACAGTACCTCTTCACATTTTGAGGGTAGCTTTCACATCGCCCCCTAATTTTCTCATTTGGAGACTGAACACGTTCTGTTCCTCTAATTCTTCACAAAGAGGCATGGCGCCAAGTGCTCAACCGTTCAGGCTGAGTTCCTGAATCCAGCTCATATCATTTCTTCTTCTTCTTCTGTTTTTTTTTTTTTTTTTGGTGAGGAAGATTGGCCCTGAGCTAACATCTGTTGCCAATCTTCCTCTTTTTTTCTTCCCAAAACCCCAGTACATAGCTGTATATTCTAGCTACAGGTCATTCTAGTTTTTCTATGTGGGATGCTGCCACAACATGGCTTGATGAGTAGTGTGTAGGTCTGCACCCAGGATCCCAAGCAGAGCATGTGAACTTAACCACTCAGCCATGGGGCCAGCCTCTCACATCTCATCTAAGATGTGGTATTGAGATTTGGAAGAAACGATCCACCTGTCATCGGATCAGCATAGACATCTGTAGTACACCACCTGCGGTTGAGTGATGGCCCCAAATAATGAGCTCCCAACATGCCTGTCCTTTGTCATGTCATCTCACAGCAGAAGGCAGACTCAGCTTCTTGGCCTGAAGCTTGCTTTGGTCAATAGGATGTGGCAAAGGGATGGTGTACAGTTCGGAGGCTAGCCCCTGAGAGGTCTCCATTGGAAATCACCATAATCATGAGAGCAGATTGGGCTAGCCTGGTGAGGGTGAGAGAGCACATGGGGCAGAGATGAGTTGTCCCAGCTGAGGCCGTTGCAGACCAGCCGGCAGCAGCTGACGTGTCGGCTGAACAGAGGTACACGAGTGGGTCCAGTCACACTGGCTGTCTGGCCTGGTCCACCGAACCACCCAGCTCACCTGCAGACTTGTGAGCAATAATAAGGGGTTAGTGTTCCATGCCGCTGAGGTTTTAGGGTTGGTTCTTACGCAGTGTTATTTTGGCCATAGATAAGTGACACACCATACTATCAGTGCCACTCAAGATTATATTATGATAGAGACTTGCATCAAACTTGTGATCAATTACTCTCATCTGATAATTTTCACTTATACCAATTTCCTGACCGGGCCTGCCCACTACAGTAGCTACTAGCCGTATGTGGCAATGGAGCATTCGAAATGTGGTCAGTCTAAGTTGAGGTGTGCTATAAATATCAAATGCAAATCTGATTTTGAAGACTGAGTACTAAAAGAAGGGTAAAATATCCCATTGCTAATTTTTATATTGATTATATGTTAAAATGATTATATTTTAGATATATCGAGTTAAAAATATTTTGAAGATTAATTTCCCCAGTCTCTTTTGACCTTTTTAAATGTGACTACTAGAAACTTTAAAATTACATGTGACTCACGTCATATCTCTACAGGAGAGCACCACTCAAGACAGTGTCTTTCTAGCCTATGTGTTTATAATTTTCTTGTCTGTGTATCTTATTGCTTTCAGCTCAGAATTTCAGCCAAAGGAAATAACATGGAGTCTTGAGCATTATCTGTACTATTAGTTACTCGTTGCAAATCTTAAAATTCAGCAAATCTGATAAGCATCTCTTCCTTATCTTCATCTAAGCAATTGATTTAAAATAATTTTGATGAGCACAAGATAAATACCATAAGCCCATAGTATTTCATTAATCAGTTCCTTTCACTCTGAAAAAATGATTTACCAGTCTTGGTTGTACGCAGTGACTCAATCAGAGAAGAAGAATCTGCCTGAGAGGAGTGCCATTCAGCCTGCATTTTACCATTTTATCCAGAAGGGTTTAAAAAGAATCTTTGTGAAATGCTTTGCTAAAATCAAGATCCACTTGTGGAAATCAAGATGTGCAGTACAGGAGAAAAAATCAATATCTGGAGTATGTGAGGTGTACTCAATGCACCAACAAACTAACACATCAAGAAAGGAAATGAGGCAGGAGTCGACCAAGATGGTGCCGTAAGATGGTCCTGAGCTCCCCTCATCCCATTGAGGCACCAAATGGACAGCTACACACAGAGCAGTTCCTTCTAAAGAGATCCAGAAATGAGCTGAGTGACTCCTGAGTGACACTTTAGATGGATGAGAAAAATACCCACATCTAATTGGGTAGGAAAGGCTGAGACACACTCTCACCATAAACCCACACCTGACACAGTGCCACACCATTTGGAGGGACGCCTGACTCTTAGCTTCCCCCTGAGGAGCAAAGCATTTGGATCCTACATTTAGTGCCCCAGGTTTTAAGGTTCCTACCAGGGGACAGGTCCCCAAAACAATCAGCTCTGAAGACCGGTGGGGCATGTGTCCATGAGACACACACAAGACTATGGCAAATGGAGGAGCGATTCTTAATGGATGAGCCAGCATTGACCTGGCAATTCCCCCAGGGTTCAGCAAAGAGACAGCAGGCAAAATCACCCATCTGTTGGTCTTTCCCTGAAAAGAGTTTATCTGCATACTTTAGAGCTGCGGTCCAAGGACCAAGTTTCTAATCCAGCAGACGTCAAAGGGCTGGCTGCAGGCTTCCCCAGAGACCGGGGAAGCTGGTGGACAGCTCTCATGCCTCCTCCCTCCAGACCACTCCAAGAATAAAACCTGGTCACTGGAGGGAGCATATATATATATATATGTGGCTCCCCAGATTTTTTGGCTGCCACCCAAGGGACAAGCCCCCAGATCACCTGGCCCTAATAGCCAAGGCAGGTTGCATTCATGATTTCCCCAGGACTGTAGCAAACAAAGATATAGTTCTTAACAGGCACAGGACCATTTCTCCCCTCCCCCCACCATGGTTATACAGCCAGGCCCAGCACAGAGGAAACAGGCAAAAATTCCAATCTCCAACTTTCTCTCCGGAAGGGGCTTAACTGCCTCCTTTCCCAGCTGCTGCCTGAAGACACAGCTTCTAATTAGCCTGCATCTAAGTGCTAACTGTCATCCTCCCCTTAGGACATGGACAGGTCTTGGCATACCCTCAACTACTGGAAACCACTAAGCACAAAGAAGACTTGGACAATCACAGAAGTTTGAGAGACAGCTGGGAACACGGGCCAGGCTGATCGATGACGTTCGTCTCCTACAAGAGACCATTCTTGTCAAGTCTGGGAGAGGTGACTGTTTCATCTAATGTACAGAACCCAACACAGAGAGTCAAGGAAAATGAGAAACAAAGGAATATGTTCCAAAGAAAAGTCAAGATAATTATTCAGAAACAGAGATAAGTGATTTATTTGATAGAGAATTCAAAAGAATGGTCATGAAGACGCTCGCTGAGGTCAGGAGGGCAATACGTGGACAAAGTGAGAATTTCCACAAAGAGATAGGAAATATTAAAAAAATATCAAACAAAATCACCAGAACTGAAAAATACCATAACTGAAGTGAAAAATTCAGAAGAGGGGCTCAACAGCAGACTAGATAAAGCAGAAGAAAAGATCAGAAACTCAAAGACAGGACAATGAAATTCACCCAATAAGAGGATCAAAAAGAAAAAAGAATGAAAGAGAGTGAAGATAGCTTCAGGGACTTATGGGACACCATCAAACAGACCAATGTCTGCATTGTAGAGGTCCCAGATGAAAAACAGAGAGAAAGGGGCAGAAAGTTTATTCAAATAAATAATGGCTGAAAATTTCCCTAACCTGGGGAAAGAAACAGATATCCAGATCTAGGAAACCAAGAGAGTTCCAAAGAAAGTGAATCGAAAGAGACCCACACTGACACATATTATAATTAAATTGTCAAAGGTTAAAAGCAAGGAGGGAATCTTAAAAGAAGCAAGAAAAAGCCACGTGCCATGTACAAAGGAACCACCGTAAGACTATGAGCAGATTTTTCAAGAGAAACTTGGCAGGCCAGAAGGGAGTAGGGTAACATATTCAAAGTGCTGAAAGAAAAATATTGCCAACCAAAAATATACTACCTGGCAAAGTTGTCCTTCAGAATGGAAGGAGAGAGAAAAATTTTCCAGACAAACAAAAGCTGAAGGAGTTCATTACCAAGAGACCAGCCTTACAAGAAATGTTCAAGGGAGTTCTTCAAGCTGAAACAAAAGGACACTAATTAGTAACAGGGAAACATATGAAAGGATAAAACTCATTGGTAAAGGCAAATATGTAGTTAAATTCAGAATACTCTAATGTTGCAATGATGGTGGATAAATTACTTATAACTCTAATATAGAGGTTAAAAAGAAAAAGTATTAAACATAACTATAACTATAGTAATTTGTTAATGGATTCACAATGTAAAAAGATGAAAATTGTGACATAAAAAAATAAAATGTGGGGTGGGGGAGATTTGGTATGTGTTCAGAGTTATTATCAGCTTAAAACAGATTGTTGTGAATATAAGATGTTTTATGTAAGCCTTGTGGTAACCACAAAGCAAAAATCTATAGTACATACACAAAAGATGAAGAGAAAGAAGTCTAAACACACCATTCCAGAAAATCATCAGATCACAAAAGAGGAGTGCAAGAGAGGAAGAAAAGAACAAAGGAAGACAAAACAAGCAGAAAACAGTTGACAAGATGGCAACAAACCTATCAATAATTACTTTAAATGTTAGTGGACTAAATTCTTTAACCAAAAGACGTAAAGTGAAAAAATAGATAAAAATATAAGACCAAACTATGTGTTGCCTACAAGAGACTCACTTCAGCTTTAAGGACAGAAGTAGACTGAAAGGGAAGAGATGAAAAAAAGATATTCCATTCTAATGGAAATGTTAAAAAAGCAGAGGTAGGGACGGGCCCCTTGGCCTAGTGGTTAACTTCTGTGTGCTCTGCTTCAGTGGTCTAGGTTTCGTTCCCAGGTGTGGACCTAGACATCTCATCAGCAGCCATGCTGTGGCCGCAACCCACATACAAAATAGAGGAAGATTGGCACAGATGTTAGCTCAGGGTTAATCTTCCTCAAGTAAAAAGAGGAAGATTGGCAGTAGATGTTAGCTCAGGGCAAATCTTCCTCAGCAAAAAAAAAAAAAAAAAAAGAGAGAGAGAGAGAGAGAGAAAAGAAGATGTGGCTATCCTTATATCAGACAAGATAGACTTTAAGCTAAAGATTGTAACAAGTGACCAGGAAAGTCATCATATAGTGATAAAGAGATCACTTCATCAAAAGGATATAACAATTATAAATATTTATGGACCCAACATAGGGGCCCTAAATATAAAAAGCAAATTTCAACAGATCTGAAGGAAGAAATAGATAGCAATACAACAATAGCAAGGTCCTTCAATACCCTACTTTAAGTAATGGATAGATTATTCAGACAGAAAATCGATGAAGACACATTGGACTTAACTACGTATTAGACCAGAAGGACCTAAGAGACATATACAGAACCTTCCATCCAACAGCAGCAGAACACACATTCTTCTCAAGTGCACATGGAACATTCTCCAGGATAGATCATATGTCAGGCCACAAAACAAGTCGTAATAAATTTAAGAAGATTGAAATCATAGCAAGCATCTTTTCCAAACACCATGTTATGAAACTAGAAATCAATTACAAGAAGGAAACTAGAACATTCACAAATGTGTGGAGATTAAACAACATGCTCCTGAACAACCAATGTGCCAAAGAAGAAATCAAAAAGTATATTGAGACAAATGAAAACAGAAACACATCTCCCAAAACTTAAGTGATGCAGCAGAAAAACAGTTCCAAGAGGGAAGTTTATAGTGATAATTGTGTACACTGAGAAAAAAAAGAGAGTTCCCAAATAAACAACCTGAGTTTACACCTCAAGGAACTTTACACCTCAAGGAACTTGAAAAAGCAGAACAAACTAAGTCTAATGTTAGTAGAAGGAAGGAAATAGCGAAGATCCGACATAAATTAAATAGAGACTAAAAATACAGTTTCAAAGATCATGAAACTAAGAGCTGATTTTTTGAAGTGATAAACAAAGTAGACAAACCTTTAACTAGACTTCCCAAGAAAAAAAGAGAGAGGACTCAAGTAAATACAATTGGAAATGAAAGAGGAGACACTACCACTGACACCGTAGAAATACAAAGGATCAAAAGAGACTACTATGAACAATTACATAGCAAAAGATTGCACAACTTAGAAGAAATAGATAAATCCCTAGCACCATACAACCTACCAAGATTGAATCATGAAGAAACAGAAAATCTGAATAGGTCAGTTACTAGTAAGGAGATTGAATCAATAATCAAAAAACTGCCCAACAAACCAAAGTCCAGGACCAGATGGCTTAACTGGCGAATTCTAATAAACATTTACCAAAGAATTAATACCAATCTTCTCAAACTCTTCCAAAAAATACAACAGGAGGAAACATTTCCAGACTCGTTTTATGAGGCCAGCATTACCCTGACACCAAAGTCAAAGACATTACAAGAAAGGAATATTACAAGCCAATAACCCTGATGAACGTAGATGCAAAAATCCTCAATAAAGTATTAGCAAACCAAATTCAACGATACATGAAAGGGATTATATACCATGATCAAATGGGATTTATTCCAGGGATGCAAAGATGGTTCAACATCTGCAAATGAATAAATGTGATACACCACATTAACAAAATAAAGGATAAACATCACACCATTATCTCAATAGATGCCAAAAAAGCATTTGACAAAATGTAACATTCTTTCATGATCAAAGTTCTCAACAAACTGAGTATAGAGGGAACGTAACTTAACATAATGAAGGCCATATGTGACAAGTCCACAGACAACATCGTACTCAACGGGGGAACACTGGAGGCATCATACTTCCTGATTTCAAACTCTATTACAAAGCTATAGCAATCAAAACAGGATGGTATTGGCATAAAATAGACACAAATCCATGGAAGAGAATAGAGAGCCCAGAAATAAACCCATCTACATGTGCTCAGTTGATTTCTACAAAGGAGCCAAGAATATACAATGAGGAAAGGACAGTCTCTTCAATCAATGGTCTTGGGAAAACTGGACAGTCTCATGTGAAAGAGTGAAACTGGATCCCTATCTTATTCCATACACAAAAATTAAATTAACCAAAAATGGATTAAAGACTTGAAACTAAGACGTGGAACCTTAAAACTCCTAGAAGAAAACATGGAGGTAAGCTCCTTGACGTTGGTCTTGGCGATGTTTTTTGGATTTGACACCAAAAGCAAAGGGAACAAAAGCAAAATTAACAATGGGACTATATCAACCTAAAAAGCTTCTGCATAGCAAAGAAAACCATCAACAAAATGAAAAGGTAAACTATGAGCTGGAGAAAATATCTGCAAACCACATATCTGATAAGGAATTAATATCCAAAATGTACAAGGAACACATACAATTCAATAGCAAAAAAAAAAACTCAATTAAAAAAATGGGCAAAGGACTTAAATAGACATTTTTCCAAAGAAGATATACAAATGGTCAATAAGTATGTGAAAATGTGCTCAACATTACTAATTATCGGGGAAATGCAAATCAAAACCTCAATGAGATATCACCCCACACCTGTTGGGATGTCTGCTATCAAAAAGACAAGAGATAACAATTGCAGGCGAGGATGTGGAGAAAAAGGAACTCCTGTACGCTGTTAGTGGGAATGTCAACGGGTAAAGCCATTAAGGAAATCAGTATAGAGGTTCCTCAAGTAGTTAAAAATAGAACTACCTTGTGATCCAGAAATCCCACTTCTGGATATCTATCCAAAGGAATTGAAATCATTATCTCAAAGAGATACCCCTCTTCCCATGTTCATTGCAGCATTATTCACAATAGCCAAGGTATAGAACACCTAAGTGTCCATAAACAGATATATGGATAAAGAAAATGTGGCCTATTTATGCAATGGGATATTATTCACCCTTAAAAAAGAAGGAAATCCCATCATTTGCAACGACATGGATGAACCTAGAGGGTATTATCCCAAGCAAAATAATCCAGGCAGAGAAAGACAAATACTGAATGGTATTAGAGCCCACTTATATGTGGGATCTAAAAAAGAGTCAAACTCATAGAAACAGAGAGCAGAAAAGCAGTTGCTAGGGGTTAGGGGGTGGGGAAAATAGGGAGGAGTTGTTTTAAAGACTGCAAACTTACAGTTATGAGATGAACAAGGTCTGAGAATCTAACGTGTAACATGGCAACGATAGTTGACAGCACTGTATCGTATAACTGAAATCTGCTAAGAGAGTAGAACTTAAATGTTCTCACCCCCTGCTCCCCAATAAAGTTAATTATGTGAGGTGAGGAATGCATTAATTAGCTCAATGGTGAGAATCTTTTCACAATGTATATGCGTATCAAATCATCACATTGTGTACTTTAAATATCTTATTACCGTTTTATTTGTCAATTACACCTCAATAAAAAATAAAGAAATGAAGCTGTTTACGATGACACACTCACCGTGTTTACCACACACTTTTCTAAGTGCTCACAAAACTACTTGTGAAACAATATGTTCTAAAATACTTCTTGGGTGTCAAGTCATGCCTAGTCTTCAGTGACCGTTTTCCAAGCTTCTTCACACCTTTCTTTTGAGAAATTAGGATGTTTGTCGTCTCTGGTTTCATGGGCGTGGTTTCCCATTCTCCAGTTCTTCCCCCATACTCAGGACATTTGTCTTCTTTAATTCTGTGAGCATCCTGTCCCGTTCTCCAGTCCTTGTCAAGTATTCGAGGCCAGTAGACTCTGCATGAAACTCACGCTGACTGTGAAGAGCCTGAAGACATCATTACTGAAATGTCAATCAAGGGAATGTGGGTAGCCATTTCCACCCTAAAACCAGATACAAAAGGTGATGTGCCTGGAGGCGAGCTCAGTTTTTCACTTAAAACATGAAGAAAATTTCACTTGAAAGTTTGGTAAACTTCAATACTTTCCCTAATACCCTCTATTTGACTTTTCTCATATATAGTACGTTCTCACAGCTCAAGGACATGTAACAAACTTTCGCTAGGTGTCTCCACCCCCGCCCTGCGAGCCCTGGTGTGTCTCCTGCGAGTATGAGGGTTCTGTGGGCAGCTGGACCTGAATAGGTGGGGAGCCCCTGCTCTAGCGTATCTGACTCCCTTTGCCTCCGGGCTCTGCTTGGGCTTTCCCTCAAGCCTGGAATGTTCTCCTCCCACTCACCTTAGTGGGAAATTCCTCCTCATCCTCCACCCTTCAAGGGTAACTTCTTCAGGGAAGCTGCCCTGAGCCCCACCCAAGTCCCACGCCTAGGATGCTCTCCAAGGATCCTCACTTCTCCAGACCTTTCGTTGCACCTTGAGCTTGTGTGTGGACTTTTCTTCAGTCTTTTGGGCTGTGCTACTGTTCTTAGGGTGGGGACCACCTCTCTGCTCATCGCAGATCAGAGGTGCTCAGCCCAACATGCACCCATAGCACGTGCCCAGCATCCAGCGAGCGACAAGAGGATGCACAATTGACACCTGGGCATCATCCTTGCCCTTCGAGTTCTAAGCTGAATCATCAGTTCTGCGAATTCTTCCTTCAAAATGCTTCTCTTGCATTTCTATCTTTCTCTCTCCTTATCCCTCTGATCTGTGTAGGGGAGGAGAAAATCCTTTTTCCTGCTACCCTCTGGGGTTCTCCTGCTGGGGCCCTGTAAATTGAACTAGCCAGAGAACAGAGAGAAAAACCGAAGTTTATGAACATGGCATCACGCTTACACACGGGAGCACACAGAGATGAGTCGCTCACACAAGTGGCCAGAACTTGGGTCTATGCCTCATCTTTGGGGATTTCTGGGCAGCAGAGGCAAGTTATGGGAAGATGATGAGGAAAAATGTGGTAAACAGGGCTGTGTAGTAAGGTTTGTCATGCAGATTCAGGTTGGAGCCTTCTGCCTAACAAGAATTGCTGGGGCCAGTCCAGTGGTGCAGCAGTTAAGTTCACATGCTCTGCTTCAGCGCCTCAGGGTTTGCTTGTTCAGATCCCGGGTGTGGACCTACACACTGCTCATGAAGCCGTACTGTGACAAGCGTCCCACGTATAAAGTAGAGGAAAATGGGCACAGATGTTAGCTCAGGGCTAGTCTTCCTCAGCACAAAGAGGAGGATTGGTGGCAGATGTTAACTCAGGGCTAATCTTCCTCTAAAAAAAAATAAAGAAAAAGAAAGATTGTTGAGGGTCCCCTTCTTCCTGGTATGGGGGAGGGAACCATGTTACAAGTGGAAATTCCCTTTACAAAAGAGAAGTGTTGTGTTTTTAGAGTTTTTCCTATGGGTTCTCAGTGGCTTTAGTTCAAAATAATCCATATGCCAAAGAGCCATACTAGGGGTGGCATGTTCGGGACTCCTCGGCCACAGGTCAGGACCACCGCACTGGCTCATTTAACTCGTCTGCCTGCACCTGTTTCTCCCAACCCAGATGACCTCCCACCTCGCTCAGACGGACTTCACTACAGCGTGGCAGCATGAACCTGCTCACTTGTGTGTGTGACCTTCAGAGGCTCCAAAGGCCCCCGGGGTTAAAGGTCAGATTCCTGACTCAGGCCCCGCCCCGTATCTCTTACAGCTGGGTTGACCAGATCTCGCTTCTCCAAGGACGAGTCCTGTTGACCGGCTGTTTGGCGTGACTGACTCTCTGTTGTTGTGTGTAGGGTTTTTAAAGATGTTTTGGGGACTTATTCTTGTATGACCAAGATAACCCAAGGATATTTTGACATGGCATAAAACCCACTGAGTTTTTATCTTTTAAAAAAATTGCCCAATGATGGACACGACAGAAATGCTCTCCTTCTCCTTAATCCTTGTCTTTTCTCTCGACCCCAGCTCTCTTCGCTGCCGCTCACGGGCGGGTGAGGTTTGGGGGTAGGTGTTGGTGGCTTATTATTGTAACACCTCGAAGTTTCCTAATATGGACGAGCACAGTGTCCTCCACAGGAAATGCTGGCTTTAAAAAGCCCGAGTCAAAACCTCTTTGTTCCGGTCTCCTCTCCAGGACAGACCGTGTTAACTCTGCTCCCACACTGTCCCCAGACCACTCAGGACTGTCCTCTCTCTGTGCCTTTCCTCATCCGCTTATTCCCAACCACATCGTGACTCCTCCGCCCCTTTTCCTGTCCGGGCATCCTCCAGGAGAAAGCGCAGGTGTCCCACTGTTGACATCATCCCCTGCAGGCCTGTCGCCAGGGGTCCTACTCAGAATCCCATGCTTGGTTATCTGTATTGATCAACCAAACTTTGTCACATCCCCCGGAAACCCCCTTGTGGTTGGTTTCAGCTATCTTTCATCTCTCGTGCTTGTATCAGTTAGCACTGAATGGTCCTACACATCACAGAAAACTTCAAGTCACAGAGTCTTCAGCGGGCTGGAATTGGGGTTTTCTGTCCTACAAAGTCCTGTAGGTACGCCGTCCAGGACAGGTGGGCCAGCTCTGCTCCACGGTCCTCACACAGCCCAGCTCTTCCCGTTCAGCCATCTGCTGTCCCTGGAGGGTGGCCCTGTCCTCACAAAGAAGGTGGTACCCTTGTTCCAGCCTGTTGGATGGTCGGTCAGACAAAGAAGGGGGCAAAGGCCACCCATCAGTTGACTCAAACTGTCCAGTACTCTGTCAACATCTCAGCCAGAGTTTCATTGCGTTGCCACACCCAGAGGCCATTGTATAGAGTCACAGTCTTCTTCCCAGGTGCCTGTGTGTCCAGGCAACACTTTTACCACCACCATGGAAGAAGGAGAGAACGGAAACTGGGGGAAATTAGTCTCTGACAGCCCTCGCCTTCGCAATCTTCACATACGCATGTCTTAAAGGGGACAGGGACCTCTCTCACACATCTTAACTCACCCCTGTGGCCACCCATGGGCCTGAAGACAAAACAAATAATCGGAAAGTTTCAGCTGCTCGTTTCAGGGGTTTGTGCTCATTCGAACGTGATGCTCTGACCCAGCCATCATCCTTGAGCTCAACCTCGAGTAAGCACGTTGTCTCCATTCTTCCTAAAAAGGATGCAGTTTTAGCCAGTTCAAAATCAGAAAGTGAACACGTAAACGGTGAGCGTCTCATGCTATCAAGGGAGGAGAAGCTGTTGCCCTTTGAGATTTGCCCTGCAAATGGGACGGGCACAGTTGAGACCCTAAAGAGCTGGGGTAACGGGCTCGGCACCTGCCCCCCGAGGCACGTCGAGGGAAGAGGAAGAACGTAGAAAGTGCATGTGGTACAGGAGGCCCTCCCACCACTGGTGACAACCAACACGCTCAGGTTTGTTTGCTTAAAACCGCGACCCCCCAGGAAGTGAAGGAGAGACTTGAGGAGAAAAGTAAGAAACAAAAGTGATTGTGAACAAGAAAAGTAGGCTTTGTTTCCAGGCCACTCAGAGAAAGTATGTAAATAATGACTTTTACTGGTAATAACTAGAATGACTCGTTTCATTTCTATCGTTTTTGTATGTCCACAGAAATATCCCAGAAACCAAAGGTCGTGGTCCCAGAAGATGTCCTGATTCTAGGAAATAAGTGAAACATAGAAGTCTGGAGTCAGAACAATCCCAGTAAATCTTAATAAAAGGGTTTATATTTTAGCACAAAGCAGACACTTGGAAGAATTGACAAAGTAAGTGAAAGAAAAATATTTGAAGAAGATACTTATCAAGTGGTTGGAGAGAAACAATGTTCATGAGTTTGTTATTATAGACATCATTTCAGAAGTGCTAATATGTTAGTAAATGTCTGAAGAAAGTTGAGGAACCTGGGAAGGAAGCTATGGTCAGAGGTGGCAGGTCAAAAGACTCCACAGGCTGTGATTTGAATGCTGCTCCCAGGAGTTGTGCAGTGCACTTCCTGTGCAACTGTGAACAGCAGCCCTGTTTATAGTCACTTATGTTTAAATTAACATTCAAGCGCCCAGGGGGTCTGTGGCAGTGGACCCTTCTATGTCTGTGTGGGGGTGTGTGGATGACAACCCAGAGTGGGTTGTCACAACCAAAGCAAGGAGAGAGGATAGCTGCTCAGGAGGGCAGAGAGGGGATGGGAGATTGGTTACATAGAGGAAAGATTGCTCAGATAGGTAAATATCCTTAGAATTAATGAAAGCCATGTTTCTCATGGTCAAAGAAGGACATTATGAATGTGGAAAGAGAGAAGACTAGAATAAATATATAGTGCTGAGTGAAAATTGGAGATATTGGTGGGAAGTCATGGTTTCAACATATGTAGACAGATGCAGATGCAAGTATAGATGTAAATGCGTGTGTGTGTGTGTGCACTAGTGTGGGAGTACGTGTGTGCGCGTGTGTGTAATACAAATACATTACCCAGTTTTTCCACCCGGAGGGCCTGGGAGCAGATACTCCAGTAGCAATCAACATGCTAGAGCCTGGGTATCAATTTCTACATCACATTCTCCACAGAAAGGATCCAGACTTGGCGAAATGGCAGATTCCAGGGCTGGGGCTGGGATGTTGCAAGATGGGCTGAAAACAGTAAGTAGCAAGTGCTCAAATAATGAGGGATTGTCAAAAAGATACAGTGGCCACCTTTAAGGGTGACTTGGTCAAATATGCATGAATTTACATCAAAATAAATAACGTTATCATATTAATAAAAATAATAGTAGGTTATTCAGTAACCCACTGAATAAAGAAGGAATCCATGACGCCATTTTGACTTAAATAGGGAGAAGAGGATGCTTTTGGTAGTAGAATGTCAACCTCTTGGTGTAGAAGGGCTGGAGGAATGCAGAATCACCATTGGGCACCCTCATGATAACAAGTGATCCAAGAAATATCCAGGGATGCTGGACCTGGAGGGTGAGAGCTTGATGAAGAGAGGGATATTTACAGAGTTTCAAAGCTTCTCCTCATAAAATACTACTTCATTACAGATGGGAAAAGAATGACTTGACAGTGATGACATCTGGCAGATGCCACCTTCATCATAAGGCCACAATTCATACAAGCCATGGGACCAGTTGAACCCATTCACCACCCGGTAGGACCCAGCGAGGAGAGCATGACATCATTTTTGTGATACTTCTGCCAGAAATGTGTATCCTGAATCCAGCCAGAGGAAACACTAGACAAACCCAACATTCTACAATTTGCAATCATCCAAAGGGCATGAGACCAGGGAAAGACTGAGAAACTGGTTTTGAAGAAAATCAAGGAGACTTTGAGAACCAAACACGACACGAGATTCTATACTGGATCCCTTTAGTATGAAGGACTTTAGTGGGACAAGTGGTGAAACTTGAAGGGTATTGGGGACTGGATGGTGGGGAGGGCTCTGTGCTAATTGCGCAGGTATCAATTCTTCTTGCCTCAGCTTATCAATCAATCCTTACCAATAATTAGTAAGACTGCAAAATGAAATTAAACAGTTTCCTTTACATTTTCTGCCTACTGAGAGCTGTAAAACATGATGATGATAAAGCAAATAGAAAAATAATGTTAGTAAAAGATAGAAATACAAAAGCATATTTGGAAGAAATTATTCAATGGAGAATAAGAAATGAGAGAAATATGTTCAGTGGTGGAATAGTGCAGCCAGTGGGATCAATATTTTATTTTTATCATCACTTATCCTTTTAGCATCAGACATTTTGGGACCTTGACCTACTTTTTAGGCTTGACATTTCATTTACTTTTATTGATTAACTTTTTGTTTTTTTGTTTATTTAGTTCTGAAGCACTAACATGCAGGAACAGGAAAAAAAACACTGGAAAATTTGCTCTCAGGAGCTCCCATCTGTGCCCTAATGTGACAGATGCTTAGAAATTCAATCCTGAGAAATAATGGGATTACGCTTGGGAATAATAATGATGACGTTCAGTTTATTCAGAGTCTCACTGAGACTTCACATTGGCACCTTTTCTTAGGAGAGGTGGAAGGGAAAAGGAGCAAGTGAAAGACAACCTTTTTGTTCTAATCATTGAAACTTTGCTTTTGGTTAATAATTAGGTCAATCTAACACATAATAATAGATGCCAGCAGGCAATACTTCTAAATAATTAGATCTTAATATATATTAAAGTAAGTAATTACCATGAGGATTAGAATGAATGTCTTGATTACTTATATTCACACCAAATCTCCAAATTCCTTACATGTAACAGCACATTCTTCAGTCATCACAATTCAAGAATTATTACTAATTAATGGTTCTTATTAAAAAATAATTGAGTCCTACAATATTGTCCTGCTTGACTCTAGGAGGCAGAAATGGGACCATTTTATTCTTTCAGAGCAAATGAATTTTGTTGCTAGCACTGGTTTCTTCTGCAAACACAAAGGACCTTTGTTTCCAAATGGTCATTTTATTCATTCCGCCAGAGTCCCATTGGCACCCTTATAATTGTGTATTTCAACAAACCGAACAAAATGTTTAACTGTAAAATATTTTTTTGTGTGTATTGAAAAAAAAAAGTATGTTTTAAAACAATAAAACCGTACGTTTATCTCAGGACAATGTTTACAACGTTCGTAAGTTCTGTCTTGGTTTGGGGTTTGCTAGAAGCAGCTCCTGGATTTGAGTGGGTGTATTTCACCTGGTGGGCAGTCCAGGACCCTGGAGAGCGACTGGAGGGGGGAGGGCAGCCAATGAGAGGCGAAGGAGGGTGCTATTCAGCCAAGCCCCACTGTGGGTAACTGGCCTGATTCCTCTAGGAAACTGGCCAAGCCAGGATAGAAGACGTGCCTCAAGGTTACCCCACCCAAAGGGAGAGGGAGTGGCGTATTTAGGCACCACTGCTCGCCAGACATGGAGTGGGGCTGCTCCTGTGGGCGTTATTCCCCAGCGCCTTCTTCCTGTATTGCTTCAGCCAGCAGCCTCTGGTTTCAGAGGGAGTCCTCAGGCACGGAGGCTGGAAGGATGGCCGTCTGGACCAGAAAGACAAGGCCTGAGGGCATATGAAGGGGGCACCCACAATATGTGCTAGAAAATCACTTTCACTCATGTAGAAACAGTAAGCATAAGGCAAAGCATCTAGATAAAGAATATGAAAAAAAAAACTGTCACTTGCCACATCATCTCTCTATTATCTGATCAAACAAACGAATGTCTTATTGATGATGAAAATGTAACTCTTAAACTTATAATAAGACTATTATGACTGCATTCTTTTGAGCTGGGTGTCTTCTTTGGCTCTTCCAATTTTTTTTCAGCAATGGCAAATATTGTCAGAAGCTAATTTACAGGTTTATAATAATGAAAGTTGGGTTTAATACCTTCTTGGAAGGCATATTCATATTCTAAACAATTCTTAACACTTTTTGGGGGGGAATGGGGGCAAATTATCAGATTTTCCTGAGTTTACTATGTCTTCATCAATAAATGAAGACAATAATGACTACCTCACAGGATATGATATCAGAGATGAAGTACAAAATGCGTGCATGCCACAGGTGCTTAATAGATGACTATGTTACTGCCTTAGCAGGCTGTCCCAACTCTAATACATATATATTTTTTACCCTGATGGAAGATTTCATGATTTGAGTGAATTTTAATTTTTAAGAGATGGAGACTTGAACATTCACCGAAACAGGCAGCCGCCCCTGCTGCGGGTTTGTCAGTGAACCACACGTCATTCTCTTGGGGGAGAATGAGGACGTGTGAATGCAGATGTTTCCGAATGTCCAGGGTCTCATTAGTCATGCAGATGAGGTATGTGTGACAGCAATGCCTCTGCAGAATTCTTGCTTCCCCGGAGGAACACATGAGCTTGCAACAGATTCCAGGATGACACCTTCCTTCATTGCGGGGGGTTGTCAGTTCTCTGGGGAGAGTTTTCAGGAGATCTGGTAGCAAGAAAGACAGGCAAGTGTGACCTTCACCTGGAGCTGGAGGAGAGTCTGTGCCAGACACTGGATGGGGCTTGGGGCAGCCCCGGGCTGGGCTGGACGAGTGAGGTCGTCCAGGGAGTGTGATGTTTGAAGGTGACATCTAGCCCAGGTAAACTGGCCCTGACGCTACGAGATGACTGTTCTGCAAGGAGTAGGTGGGCCAGGCTCCCTGCGTGGTCTGGACGGAGTGGTGATGCCCATGGTTTCTGAAGGCAGTAGAAATTCTCGCTGTTAATTGTCCTGGAAAAGAGCAGATCTTGGAACGAGAACTCAGGGCCCCAGAGGAGGTTGCTGGGCTGGGGGATGTGTGAACGTCCTCTTCCCATGGGGCCTCTGGAGCTGGGACTAGGGCTCTGAGGCTGACTGACTCCACTTCCAGTGGGAGTGACTGGTGCCTTGCCCAGGAAGATGGCAGCCAGGGGACCACCTAGGAGGTGAGCAAAGAGGTCCTCTGTGGGTCCCCTGAAGACAGCTCTGGAGACGTGAAGATGGAGGTCACTTCTAATAGGAAGCTGAGGTCCCGCATGGATTGTAGCTTCTTTTATTATTCCCAAACCTTCAGTAAGATCTTGTTTAAGGACTGGTCTTCATCATACTTTGGGAATCTAGAAAGGGCTCATTCCGTGCTTGCAGGGAAAGAGAGAAGGGAGACCAAAAGCCGTCTCCCACAGCTAGAACGGCAGTGGCAGCAAATACACCGTGGACGACGGCTGCCCCTCCAGCCTGGGCCACCCTGGAAGTCTTGTCTTGTCTCAGGCCCACTGAGAGCTGGCATCTTTTCAGGTCACCCAGGAAATGGTTTGGAATAAGATAGTCCCATACGTTGCTTCAAAATCCGAAGAAGCCTAGATAGAGTGGAGCCTTCTTCTCAGTGGTAAGGCATTTCGAGGCCAGACACCCGGCTCCACAGGAACATCTATGAGGAGGTGGGCCCCTTTGACATTGGAAGACTTGTTTCCCTTCCTCTGACCCATGAATGTCTTTTCAAAGCCATTCAACTTTCTGCTCCTCGGTCTTCTCAGCAATCAGTGCGTCAAGGCAGAGAACCAGCATCATTATGTCTGAGGGGCTATGCTTTCATCAGTTCTAGACTTTTCCATGTGCTCAGGTGACTGAACTATTCCAGATGGTAAGAAGTCAAGTAACCCAACCTGATGGAGAAGAACTCAAAATCACCTCCCAACTTCACACTTCTTTCTAGTATGCCAAAAGCTGTTAGACTAACATGAACCCCTGCAAGACAGAACTCTAGGAAAATGCTCAGGGATGGCAGATATCCCGGCCATGCCACTCACTCCGCTGATGTCCCTTGGTTTATGACATCTCTTTTCCCTGACCACTCTTCTCCTTTCACTTTAGGTCTTAATTCTGAAGAGCGTCTCTTTTCTTCTTTCCTCTAAAGCACCTCTAACATATGTCTAACATACGCGACAGGATTTTACTTAAGCTTTGGATTTATTGGAGAGCTGGCTACATCAAAGAAAAGGCCAGGATGACCTAAAATTAAATATTAGAAATTTCTGCCCCGAAATTTATGTTATTTTAATGTGCAGAGTAATGTCTTCCAAACCCCTGCCCAGATTGGTCTCTGGGCCTACATTTGATGTCCAGAGCACCCAATAGCAAGTATCCTTATCAATGAGGACAGATAACCCAAGAATACTTACATTGTTTATTGTCCTACCCAAGAAGGCACAAGCAATATCAGTTAGCTGTTGCTTAAATAGCATTTTTACTTTTCTGAAATTTTTCTATAGTATGAACAGCCTGATACAGCAATAATTATTATCAAGGATATTGCTATACTATGCATGGGCTTGCTTGCTAAATATCAGATTTTTAGAATGTATTAGATGTACAGGAAAAGTAAGTTAGGGTAAAAAAAAAAAAAACGTTGCTTTTATAGATGATAGCAAAATTCAACAATTAATTGCCCTAAGAACTGGCAGGGGCAAAATTAATTTAAAAAAAAAGATTTAAATGTTTTGGATGTTAAAAACCATCATTGATTTTTAGAGGAAGCAAGGGTTTTGATTAGTAATGTTGTTGAATTTGTACTTGACACCAAGGAGGAGAATTACACCCCATCGCAGTGTTTTCCTTAGTGCCAAAATCAGAGACGAAACTGGGTTGAACAGACCCTGTGTCTGAAACCAGATGGTGATCATTATGCTTCTTTTCAGCTAATCTGATTTTGGGCCACCACTAGAATATTCTGGAGTGGAGTGGTTAGAAGGCAATATAATACTTTTATTGCACAGACTCTCAACCCGCTGGCCCCCTCTCTGTCTTACTCAGTTGGCTAAACCACAGCTCGGGTTGAATTCAGCTCTCCTCCTATTCAGATCTTGCACCTACATAACTGAATTTGTCTAGAAAAAGATAACAAACAATGGTGGTGTCTGATCTCTCTTTAAATTCGTGGTTGCTCACCTATTGTTGCCTGGTGGTTATATAATTCTCTACCATCTCCCCTTCATGGCTGTTTCATTCCTTTCCCTCTCTCCTCAAAGTTCTGACAACACTTTTTGCATCTTCATTCTCAGCTGATGACCTGTTTTATTATCTCACTGAGAACACAGGAACAATCAGAAAAGAACCTGCATAGCATCACCACCACACCCACTTGTCTACTGGCTTCTGTGCCCAAGGATGCTGCCTTTGAGCCTACAACTGTGGGAGAACCACCCCGCTCCTGACACAGTCCAGGTCCTCGCTGGGCACTGCCTCCCAGCCTCTTTGGTCTACTCAAGGATGGCAAACAGTCACTTCTTTCTCTTTCTCGTAGAGTCAACATTTTCTTCTTCACTGGGTCATTCCCACCAATATGCAAATGTCTCATCTCTCCCATCTTAACAAAACATTTTTGGACTCTTGTGTCATCTCTAGCTGCTGGCTGTTTCTCTTTCCCCTTTTGCACACTCCCTGAAATAAACATTCATATTCCCTCCTATCTTCAACTCTCTTCCAGTCAGGTTTCTTTTCCTATACCACTCAACAAAAAACTACATCAAGGTTGAAATGATTTGCATGTTGCTAAATCTAATGGTCAATTTTTCCAGTTTGGCATTGCTTGGTCTCCAGCAGTATTGCCATGACTGATTATTCTCTCCTTGAAACGCTTTTGCCCTTGGCCTCCAGATCTCAGATCCTGGACCTCTTCTCTTGTCCATCTATACCCACCCCCTTGGTGATCTGGCCCGCTCATAAGCTGATGACTCCTAAATTTACATCTCCAGCCCAGTGCTCCCTTCTGAACTTCATATTCAAATAAGCAACTACATATTTATATCTCCACTGGGATAGTCTAATAGGTATCTCTAACTTCTCAAGTTCCTAACTAACTTCCTGATATCCTTCTCTACCCCCAACCTGCTTCTTCTGCAGTATTTCACACTTTATTTAATGAACCCCATCCTTCCATCATTCAGGTCAAACATCTAGGAAGCATCTCTTGTGCTTCTCTTTTTCTCAAACCCCATATCCTGTCTTTCAGCAAATCCTGTTGATTTTATTTCCAAAATAGACCCTTCATATCTTACTGGGATGGTCTTCCTAATTCTACCCAGGTCCCCCCAGTATACTTTTAGCATGGCCACTAGGGTAATCTCTTTAAAACGCAAGTCAGATAATGTTACTCAAAACCTTCTACTAGCTTCCCATCTTACCCTGAGGAGAAGGTGAAGTCATTATGATGAGCTGTAAGGCCCCACGACCTGTCTCCTATCACCTATTTGACCTTAATCCCTTTTGCCTTCCCCCTGGCTCACTTCAGCCACACTGGTCTTGAACATGTTAGGCAGATGTCTGCATCAGGGACACTGCCCTTGCTGTTGCTTCATCCTGAAATGCTCCTCCCCCAGATAAAGACATGGCTCACTCCCACGCCTCCCTCGGGGCTCTAATTAGATGTTGCCTTGTTGGCGAAACCTTCTCTGTTCATTCTACTTAAAATTGCCTCAGCATTCCCTACCTGATTTCAGGCTTGATTTTTCTTCATGGCACTTATCACTATGTACCATATTATATATCTTTTTATTTATTTTGTTTATTGTCCAGCTCCCAGGACTGGGATGTGAAGCCCAGGAGGTCAAGGATTTTATCTGTTTTATACACTGCTGTAACCCTTTGGCCTAGCAAAGGGCCGAACACATAGTAAGTGTTTGCTGTAGGAACAAATGAATTGTGATACGGAGCAAAGAGGACTTAGAAGACCTACGTCTTATTTACGAATCCACTACCCCTGATTTATACACTCTTGGGTAAATTACTTAACATACGGACATGCAAGTTTCTTCCCATCCATAAAACTTTTCCATCTGTAGAACAGTTTACCAAAATTGTCAAGATTAAATGAAATGATAAACATGAAAAGTACTTTCTAATTTGTATTACACAAGTGTTAATCAACATTAACAGTACTATTTATAATCACCGGAAAAAGGAGACAGTTGGGACAGACCAGAGATGTATATTCTCACTACTCGCCCAGCAGAGTCTTTGGGGTTTCATATCAAGGGCCAGTTTGGGACTTTACGTGGGGAAATCTGTAACTTGACAAATGCTTATTTTAGACCTAGGTGGAGAGGGTAACCCAGAGTCCCCCTCAAATCCCAGGGCTGTTCCCAAACGGAATGCTCACAGTCGCTCCAGGGATATGGAGATTCAGGGTTTTGCTGTCCTTAAGCAGTTCAGCTTATGACTTAATGGGCACATGTTGTAGAAGATGGTTAATGAAGCCACATGAATCTTTTGAGGGTGACACGTCTCCTCTACAACTAGGTCATGTCTCCTTTTGGAGCCGATCACAGACCTACAATATGTGTGACATGCTAATTCTGTCTTCATTACATCTTTACCTACAAAAGCGTAAGTCATATAGGTTTTTTTGGGCTTTTTATTCTTTTAAGAATAGGAACGTGGGTAGTTGATTATAAAGTTCATTAGGTCGTGTGTGGAGCTTTTCAGAGAACTTTACAATCATTCTAATTGATTTGGAGTTTCCAAGAAGAATCGAAAAACATTCCACAGACTAATAATTCTGAAACAAAAAAAAAAAAATTTGTATCTAAAATTGAAATTATCAAGTGACCTAGTTGCATAAACTTGCCTTCCTTCCTCCACCTTATTTGTTACCTTTATACGATCTGAAGTATGTGTTGGAAGAATAAAACTTGTGGTAAGGCAGTTCACCACAGCACCCCGTGTGTGGGTAAAGAATGAGAGAGTACTCAGTTGAGATGATAGCTGAGCAAGGATGTGCAAAGGCCAGGAATCCTTTAAGTAGCACAGCATCTGTACTGCTTTAATCAGTAAGAAGAAGGCCAGCGTGTTTGCACTGGTGAAGAGAAATCTAAAGGTTTAAGAAATCTGAAATTTAAGAGACAAACTCGGTGGCTGCTCATTTGTGGAAGGAAACGCTCCTTCTTTGTCGGTAAGTTTTTGTTTTGTCTCGGAATTTAGAAACTATTGTATCTCTGTTGTCTTAATAACCACTTTATGCTTTAAAGGTAAAAGAATATCGCAGTTTGTATGATCAAGTCAGACATTGATTCGATGCTTATGTGTTTAGACTCCGTTAGTCATGCCACGGAAGAGAGAAGTGATGTGAACTTTTGTCGAGTCTGTTAGGTGCTACACACTATTCTAGAGACTTCATGTGTGTTATTTTATGTAATTCCAACAACATCCTGGGAGGTAGGTGTGATTAAAGAGTTAGAGAGATGAAGTCCATCTGTGTGTGACAATGGAGGTATTCGAGTCCAGATTTTTCTGATTCCAGAGTCTGTGCTCTTTCTGTCTCACAAAGACATTAAATATAATCTTCAAGTTACCTGTGGCCTTATGTACAGTGTACACCATGTAGACGTGTACACATGTAGCACTTGTAAAAGAACTGTAGTAACATTTCCAAAGATCCTGATAAGCCATAGCCACCTTTGAAAGAGCAGTCATCTCTATGAGCCGTAACTATAAAGGAGAAACACAGATTCTACAAGCCCAAAACACACGTTCCCTAATGTGACTTGCGTGCACGCTGCAGGGCTGTACCTGTGTTCCAGAATAAGGGGTTCTGGGTGGATCCAAACATGGATGAAGCACAGAGGGAGTCAACTGGGTGAGGGGAGATGGAAATTGACTTAGAAGAGCAGGGACGTGGTCTAGGGGTGGAGAATGGAGCAGGAGCAAGCCCCATATGGACAGAGAAGAGAGAGACAGGGTGCTGATGAACAGGGGTGATAAAATGGGAGGAAAGAGCGGGTGAGCCTGGAGCCAGCGCAGCAGAAGACACAAATCCGTATGTGAACACGCATCCATGTGTGGATATACTTATGCGTCTAGTTCAAGAGAATTCATGTTGTAACCCATGGGAAGAAGTTCTCGTGATAACATCATCTTCCAAGTGAAAGTGACAAATAGGTGGCAATCAGTTTCACTGTGTTGTGGGTTAATGTATTTATAGCATTTTAAAAATACCATGAACGCATTTATATGACCATATTAGAGGCATCAGTTTTAATCTTGCTTTATATCTTCTCTTATTAAATGTCTTAAAACTTCTAAGCCCTCATTTACCTGGAGGTTTTTTTTTTTTAATCTAATAATCTCAACTCTCTAAGACAAACTGAGAAAGAGGAAATGAACAGGACTCTGCTGCCAAAATAGATACCACAAAGCTCATGCCTTACGGCTTGTGAGCCTCTCTCCCAGGGGAGCCCCTCAGGTGCACATTCAGACACACTGACATTTATTTTAGGTGCAGTTCTGATAAGCAGGGCAGTTTGGTTTCCCAGCCCAGAGCTTATTAGAAGCAAAAGGTTAAAAGTGGGAAGGTCATCTGCTGGAGTCAGACACTGGGAGTAAGGAGGCATGAGAGAGGATGGGCTGCCAGCAAAAGTTAGGGTGGGAGACCCCAAAATACGGATAGGACAACTCAATATACTTAACCTGGGGCTACTTAATGCAGGAGCAAATAGTCCCAAGTGTTTGAACCATTTCTGCTTGGAATTTGGTGCTCGGTTGCAGAGAAGAAAAGCTCATGCCCACAGTGGTGACCACCAAAGAAAGGCATTTGAGGATGGACTGGACAACTGTGATTTTACCAGAAGATGCATTTGAGCAAGAATTTCATTAGGCAGGCGTCAAAATGCTAGTGAAGCATCTCAGTTGAAAGTTAATTCAGAATAACCCTCCCCAGGAAGAAGATTAATTAGACATTGCTGTGTTCCTAGACATCCAGTGCATTGTTCAGAGCTCGGAGGATGGAAAGGCCAGCCAGGCGAGGTTTAAAATCTAAAGAGGATTCCATATCAGAGACGATTAGATGTCTGTAGAATAAATACATGCCTTTTTGCTTTTTAAAATGTTTCCTGTTTTGGGAGTAGAGTGAGGATTTGGATACACCAAGAAAGAGAAAACGGCACAAAGAAAGAAGAAAGATGGAAAAGTGGAGGCAGGATGAGGAAGAAGGCAAGGAATAAAATAAAGGGAGAGATGTTAAGACAAGGAGCGGAGGCTGCAAGGAGGGAGGCGGCCACCCAGGACCAAGAGAGGGGCCCCATTGGGCACTGTGGACGTGGTTCTGGGCTCTGCAGAGCCTCATCCAGCAAATAGCCCAGGCACAGAGCAGGGTCACCCATAGCCGTGGGCACAGGGTTACCTGGACTTGGGGGAGGGAGCAGGCCACTCTGGCAGCCTCCTGCATTTCCCTTTCCAGTGCATTTCATGCTCCCAGGCCCTCCCTTTCTACTTGCTGTACCCAACCATCTGAAATTCTGGGGGAGAAGGGACGATGAGCTTAATAGGTTACAAATTATGTGCACTTACTAGAGGCCTTCTAGATCCTTCCTGCTCACGGTAGTATTAAGAATTGCAGGATCTCAGGTCCCTCCCAGGCTTCAGTCAGAATCTGCATTTTAACCCCTTGGCCAGGTGATTCATAGGCATCGTATGCTTGGAAACCCCTCTTCTGGGCGTAGACGGCCTCGATCCAAAGGGATCAGTGAATGCACGGCAGGCGGTTGTTGCTGCTGCTGTTGTGTTTGCCTTCTAAACATGGCACAGAGATGAGCAGGACCCCTTTTCTATCCGAAACCATCTTAGCAGCTGCCTGCTGTGACTACCGGGAAGGGTCGGGGCGGGGTGGTGGTGGGGGGAGCAGTCTGCGACCATCGGCACATTATCACAACATCATTCTTTCTCATTTCGGTAGCACCTTTATAAATCAGCCTGGCTGTTCCCATTAGGCAGACTGAAAAATGAAGCCCTGAATCTGGGTCACTGAGGAATGCAATGAATCAGTGGAAGCCCCAGGCCCTTTGCTCTGCCTCTCTCCCCTGTCATGCATGGTGAGTGCCATTAGGAACTGAGGTGACGATATCTTCACAGATTTAGATTTTATTTGTGGCTTTATCTAACATCAAAGTTGTTTGACTCGAGGCCCCAACATTAAAAAGGATGTGTGGCTTTCAGATTTCTTTCTGACAGATAAACAGATATTTTAGTAAATCTAAAAATCACTGTCACGTGTGTAATTAAATGAAAATGCAAGAAAATAAGTCAGTCTCCTTTGGTCTTTTTATCGGTTTAGGCCTTTTCAGGTTCTGTAAAAGAGGCTGAGATGATTTGCATTTCTCCTCCCACATACTTTTCTGAGACAGTGGTTAGCAAACGGCCACTCTGACATCCTCTCTGCAGTCTTGCAGTGGAGTTCCTGCCTCCCCCCTGGGAGGTTGGCTGGAGGATGAGAGCCCGGACTGGCTGGGTTACCCTGTCCTTCAAGCTCCCAATTTGGTAGAACAGGTGAACAGGAGGCCTTTCTGTCATCCCCACGCTGTCCATTCTGACGAAATGAATCACGCCCCTGTCGAAGAATTTTGTGACATTTTTAAAGTCACTCAAGAAAAGTCAATTCCACTGGAAGTTAGTTTGGAGCTACTTAGAGCCATTTCATTGATGGTGACAATCTCATTAGGTCCACAGTACTGTGCGTTCTCCCTTCCTTTTACTGAGCAAGGGTTGGTGCTGGTCAATTTGGGGTCATTTCAGCATTTCCTGTATCTGACCTGCAGCAAAATAGCATGTTCACTGTTCTGGAAACTGAAAAAAAAAAGAAATTGTATGACAGGAGCCCTCAGACAATGAAGATTGTCAGGAAATATCTAGAAGGTGTAATTTTTCCAGCAGTGAACATTAGTGATCTCTGTAATAGTTGCTACAATGTCTGTACACTGCTCTTAGAAATTGTTTCATTATACAAACAACGTATCTCATTGTTAAACACGGGGAAAGCACAGAAACATGGAAACAAAATTACATTTCTTACATCTTCACCTCCCCAAGCAACCACCATTACCATTTCAATATATTTCTGCCCAGGCTGTATTCTGAGCAGAGTTTTGTCATCGTTTTTCACTTTTACTTAGAAATGTTGGTAAGAATAAGGCTGTGTCTAGAATGCTGTGGTTAGAGTCAGAACTTTAAGTTGGGGACCTCAAACGAAATTTGGAAAATTTCTATATGCATGAGGCTAACTCAAAATTTTGAAAAACTCCCTCCTCCTCCCGTTTCAAAGATCCCCAGGCATTATAAAAAGAGTGAAAATTGGTTTAATTGAATTCATCTTTAGAACAGTAGCTGTGACTAGCTGGACACAACCACAGATCATCATGTGCAAGTGGGTAATAGCATCTCTCCATTCTCCAGAAGGTTCCAGAAGGCATGAAGAAGAGAGAATTCCAACCTCTGGTTGTGTCTCTTGAAGACATCCAGGGGGTTGACTCTGTAAGGCCGGCTTCCTCGCCTCCCTAATTCTCTCAGACTCTCCAGCTGCCCAGGAACCTTTCACAGAGCCCCCGGCTCCCTCACCCACATTCCGCCCTCCCGGCTTTCCTCTCCTTCCACCACTCCCTGGCTCTTTATTTTTTGAGGTTAGATTGATCTTTTTGGCTTAGCCTCCCTTTCTTCGGCACACGAGGTGACAGAATTTCTCTCCAGTCTCTTGACTCAGCTCCCTAGCACATATGGGGAGGGAGAGACAGGCAGCAAAGGAAAACACACATGCTATGATTGGACGGGCTGACTGTCACAAAATTCCTCCTTCCTCCCAGCTGAAACCATCTCCTTCCGCCTTCCTATCCTTGGGCCCGTGTTTTCCTTTTGGCACAATGAGAATAAGCCCAGCTAGCATTCTTCAAGTATTTAAGGCAGCTGTCTTCCCCATGGGCTCCCACTCCACCCCTGGTCTTGCCACCCTCCTCCTTCCTTGATGTCCAGGTTTCAGGCCCCTTCACCACCCTAATCCTGCTCTGCAATGAGGCCCCCTCCATGCCCCAACCAGCTTCATCCCTTCCTCATCCCATTCCTCAGTGCCATTACTTCCAGACCCAGAGCGACCAACCTTCCTGGTTGGCCAGGACTGTCCTGACTTTGGCACTGAAGTTTCCATGTTCCAGAAACTCCTTCAGTTCCTGGCAAACCAGGGTAGTTGGCCACCCTAATCCTGACAGCCCCACAAGGAGAAGAAGGGTTAAGGGTTGACTCCTTCCCCTCTGTTGGTTGAAGGGTCTCTGTTGGTCCATCAGGGGCCATTAACTCCTCTGTACTTCTGGGCTGTGCCTGAGGGCTGAGCAGAAAAAAACCTTGAGTCAGAAAATCAGAGCTTTGGGTGCTTAAGATGGGAACTGTCCAAGAGGGTGGTCTCTGTCCATCACAGCTGCAGCTGGGATCAGACGCGGGTCAAGAGGACATGACGTGGGAAATCAAAAGTGATGTCTGCTGACTCCCCAGGCTGAAAGAAATAAACTTTCACCGCGTCCGCTGCCCTCCCTGACTCCATCCTCTTTTTTCCAGTCTCACCGCCGATTTTTTAAAGACACATTTTCTACAACTGTGGTCTCCATTTCCTCAGTGTGCTCTCTCAAATCCTTGTAATGAACTTTCCACTCAGACATTCATACTGAAAGCCGATCTTCAAAGAACACAGCAAACCCTGGTGATGAATACAAAGGGCAGTTTTCAGCCCTCGAATTCCCCACTCTGCAGGTTTTTCTTGAAATACTTTCCTCCCTTGATGGCCCCAATAACACTGACCTAATTTTTGAGAGACCTAATCCTTGGGGCCACTTGTTTTCTGTCTTTTTTCCTCACTTCCACTTGTTCTTCTGCTCCATAAGCACACGCACAGGTTCCCAGAGCTTTCGTCCGCATCTCTGAGATCAATGACAACCTCTCTGTTCATAACTATTCCCACATTTCTTTCTAAAGTCCCTCTTTAGGACTCAATCATCATCATCACCATCATCACCATCACTGCCACCATCCTCAGCTGTTCCTGTGTGTCAAACACTGTGGGACGTATGCACTCTACATGTCTCTAATCCTCACATGGATCCCCTAGAAATCTCTAATCTTCATTTCATCCAGGTGGAAACCCAGAGATTAACTTCAAAAACAGCCAACATATGGTTGACACAGATCTGAAGTCACATCAAGACTTTCCCGTTACACAATAGCTCCTCACATTCTGTGTACCTCACATTAAACTCATTTCCTTCCCCCTTTGATCGGTTTCTATAACTTCTCCATGTAGAAATGAGTTAGAAACTGAGAAATGAGTTTCCGGTCCTGATTTCCCTATTTCTGTGGAGATGGGAAACTTGGCGTCATCGTCATTCCTGCTTCCTCTTGCTCCTTACTGATGTTTCAAAATATCTCCCAAACATCACTTCTTCTTCACATTGATCCCAGAAGTGCATCAACGTTGAGATCAGAAGACATGGCTTTGAGCCTTGGCTCTTCAAGTTATGAAGCCCATGAATTTGAGGAAGTTGCTTTATTTCTCTGAGTTTCGATCTGACAACACCAACACTGTCTAGGCTTGTTGTGAAGATTAATGAAACAGAATAAGGGAAATATCAAGGTATCAACCCAAAAACCCAGAAGGCGTCATTAGCACTGCCAGTCAACTGGCCATCGTGCCTCTGCTGTGTGATGTGGGCAGGCCCGCCTTCTGGATGGCTTCCTCTCCTTGTCAGTCTTGTGAACTTGGCCTTGTCCCCCCAGAGCTCCAAGAGTCCCCCTTCAGTCCAGTCGCTCACCCTGGTCTGAGTTCGTACCTTCTTTAACCCATGCCGTTTGCCTGCCTACCCCTTCCTGCCTGGCCAGATTGCCATCTTGTCTCCTTGTTGAACTCTGGCCTTCCTCCTTCACAAAGATGGCTCAGACCATTGCAGCAGACAGAGCCCCCTCTCTCTCCCTCCTTTAAGCCCTTCACATGATTGATATTGGCTCCTCAGTGATCAACCACATACAGCCTTGCCTCATCACATTGCATGTCTTGTCATGTATGTATGCCTCAACTTTGCAACCAGGGAAGTTCCTTAAAGGCAGGAAACAAATTGCACACTTCTATGTGTCTCTGTACGTAGTATAGTGCATGTAGTGGGTTATCAGAAATAATAATTTATAACAGGCAAGGTAGGTTGGTGTGCCCCTGGCTCTTTAGGTGGACAATTTTTAGACCAGACAGTTGAGGGTGTAGAGTAACAAAGAGTTTCAAACCTCTGTAATCCCAAAGCTCCAGGATTCACAGTGAATATCAAAGATATACACTTGAAATCTTTGTAAATTTCAAAATTTGAGATGTCAGCACAGCTAGCAATTCTCCCTGTAAAAATGCACTTTGTCTCTGTTGGGGCACTTGCTGACATAATTTGGTGAATAGGGTTTTCTTGCTTCTCTATAGAGGAAAAGAGATGGATCCAAACTACACAGCACAGGTCCAAACCACTGCTGGATCAGATATTCTGTTTTTAAATTTGTCCTGCTACCAACTTTCCAACAGCATCATTATTTTAGATTTCTTACTTTCCTCCCCTTACTTCTAGCCCATGTTCTAACTTTTTGTTTTTATTTTATTTTTAATACATCTTCATTACTTCAGAAGAGGTTTAGAGTGCGTGATGAGGAGTAAAGGGGTGTCCCAGTTATCTACTGTTGCTTAGCAAGCCACTTCCAACTGTGGTGCCTTAAGGCAATGATTTATTACTGTCTCTTGTGGCTCTGGGGATAGTCTAGGCTCAGCTGAGTGCTTCTCAGTTGGGGTCTCTCTTGCAGTTATAGTCAGAGGGCGGCTGAGACTTGAATCATCTGAAGTTTCCACTGGGCTGGTTTGCTCCCCATGGGGCTGGCTGCTGGGTGGCATTTCAGCGGGAGTTCTCCACTGGCCCGCCCACATGTGGCCTCTCCATGTTCGGTCTTCTCAACCCAGCATGGAGACCGGGTTCCAAAAGGGAGCATGCATTCCACGAGGTCCAGTGGGAGCTGCAAGGTTCCTTGTGTCTTAGCCTCGGAAATCCCAGATTGTTACTTTCCATACTCTATCAGTCGAGCAAGTCACCAAGGCCAATGCAGATTCAAGAAGAGGCAAACTAAATTTCACCTCTTAATATGCGAGGAGCATGCCTATTTTGGGAATAGAGGCATTGAAGTTGGTCATCTTCAAAGACTGTCACAAGATGTAAACATCTCATTAAGATACAGGTAACACCCAGATCACCAGCCCTGGTGGCCTAGTGGTTAAGATTCGGTGCTCTCACTGTCACAGCCCAGGTGCATTTCCAGTCAGGGAACCACACCCCCCCCCCCCCCCCCCATCTGTCAGTTGTCATACTGTGGTGGCTGCTTGTTGCTGTGATGCTGAAAGCTATGCCACCAGGATTTCAAATACCAGCAGGGTCACCCATGGTGGACAGGTTTCAGCGGAACTGCCAGACTAAGACAGACCAGGAGGGAGGCCCTGGCCACCCACTTCTGAAAACAATGGCCATGGAAACCCTATGAATAGCAGCAAAGCATTGTCTGACGCGGCACCGGAAGGGAAGAGGATGGTGCAGAAAGACCAGGCATGGTTCTGCTCTGCCATGCACCGAGTCTCTGGGAGTCTGAATCGACTGGCTGGTACAAACATCCAAAACACCAAGGTCAGCCAGGTTCATTTCCCAGGGCTCGGCGACTCTCGCACACCAGCCACCCAAAACCAGACTCAAGTGTGTTCCTCAGAAATATTGCAAATTACTACGTTTTAGCCCTGCACGGCACTAGCAAATATTAAACGCAGGTCCTGTTAAATCAGTGAGGGCCAAGGCGCTACTCATTTGCCGAAGGGCTGTCAGCTTTTCCAGCCACGTGCTCATCAGCAGATTTTGATCATCTGTCTGTCAATCATCTTTTGAAATTATCCCCAGAGTTGAAAACATACTAAATCCTTTGTCATCTCTTAAGGACCACTCCACATAAACTATGAGGAAGTCACTTTGACCGAAAAACTTTCTTTACACAATGGTTGCTTGAGGTCATTTGAAGTTTTACAATTTTATGATTTAAAAATTTGTTTAGGGGCAGGCCCAGTGGCACAGTGGTTAAGTTCACATGCTCCGCTTCAGTGGCCCGGGGTTTGCTGGTTTGGATCCTGGGCGTGGACCTACGCGCCGCTTGTCAAGCCACGCTGTGACAGGTGTCCCACATATAAAGTGGAGGAAGATGGGCACAGATGTTAGCTCAGGGCTAATCTTCCTCAGCAAAAAATATAAAATAAATCAATAAATTTGTTTATTCATAACCTACACACATTTCCTAAGGACCTATTTTTCCTTTTAAATTCTTCTTCCTTCTTCAGGGGACCTATTTGTATTCTCTGCTGCACCTGCATAGCGCAAGACTCCTTTCCAGTCTAAGTTTTGTAGGGTCCTGCAGTTGAAAGTGCTGTCTTTTTACACTACCATGGTGAGACCTGGCAGTTAGAATAAACGGTCACTGCAACCCTGAACCACAGGTGACATCCTCAGGGGTGCTGCACACAGTCTCAGCACAAATTGAAAGCAATTCCTTATGGCTGTGATATTAACCTGCCAGACTGTCCCTGGGCTTTGTTCCGAATGAAGTTTTCACATTCACTGTCAAATTTTCAGGCTGGAAAATTGCTTGTATAAAATGCCAAACTGTACACTGTACTTCTTGTTTTTTATGCACCTCACAATGTCATGCAAATGAGCAGGGTAATCCTAAATTTGCAGAAGATTAAATAAGTTTGAGATCTCACAGGATCTTTACCATGGGGCATTTTCTAGAGAGATAACAACAAAACGGGTCTTAGCTTCCTACGGATGACCTATAATTTGGATTTTACTTTGCAATACAGAAGGAATCTTGGGGCAAAGAATATACCAGTCGCTTTATAGGCCAGTGAGTGCCACTGAGCAGCAACCTCAGTCATCAATCGAATGGAAAGGCAAGAGACCTGGGCTGGGAGCTGGTCGAAGGCCAGGTCTGAATTCTCTACCATTCACTTCCCATCTGGGGGCAGAGAAGGAGCACGAGAGGAGGAAGTCGCTGCTGGGGAGATTCCTCCCACCTCCTTCCCTCTTTGCTCTCTACTTCTGGAAGGTGGCCCACATACTGGTCCTGAGTTCCATTGTGTTCCAGGTAAGGAAGGGTAATTGAGCCATCCCAGTCCCTCAGCTTCTCTGTATGGCTGCACAATACTGCCTTTATCAACATGCTGCACTCTATTTACTATTCTTTCTTGGTCCTTAGCAAAGTCACATCTTTTCTTTTCTTTTTCTTTTTCTTTTTTTTTGAGGAAGATTAGCCCTGAGCTAACATCTGCCACCAATCCTCCTCTTTTTGCTGAGGAAGATTGGCCCTGAGCTAACATCCATGCCCATCTTCCTCTACTTTATATGTGGGATGCCTACCACGGCATGGCTTGATGAGCAGTGTGTAGGTCCATGCCCAGGATCTGAACCAGCAAACCCCAGGCCACTGAAGTGGAATGTGCGAACTTAACTTCTGCACCACTGGGCTGGCCCCTGTTTTCCTTTTTTTCAGGCAGGTCAAATCCAGGGCTACAACTAGCTCTAAAGGGTTTACCTTCTCACCTTCATGCTAAACAAGACCATCGAAGGGGAGGTTCAGGGAACAGGTAGAAAGGATGGAGCTAGAGAATGTGTGATGTGTGTGTCCCCAAATTCCACAGGTGGCCTGCATGTTCCTCCACAGGGAGTCTGGGGCCCCTAGGCAGCCCTTTTAGCAGCTTCCTTCCACAGCAAGAAGCAGAACCTCAGTGGAGCCGGTGGAGGTGAGGACAGAGGGATGATGACAAGGCGGCAGTGGGAAGGGCAGAAAAGAGGTGTTTCCTTTTCTCTCCTTCTCTCCATCCCATGATCAGCCAGTTCCAGGTCAGAGACAACCAGGGAAGTCACATGGAAGGTTCTCTTCAAACAGAAGAGAGGACTGGGCATCCCTTGTGGAGGGGAATCTTATGCTCTTTCAAAGAAAAACAACTCAGGACTTAGTGAGAAGAGTCTTTTATTCAAAAGGATTATCATAAGCGGGGAAGAGACCATCGCAACAGGTGCCCTGTAGTGGTGAGGTCTGCAGGCATCTCAAAATCAGACAGAAAAAGACTTTTCTTCCACAGGGTCCAGGAAGGCAAATGGATGAGTGGACTCTTTGGAGGGAAATGACTAATGGGGTCTGCCAGGAAAGGGGTCCGGCTGTGGTCAGTGGATTCCCAAGAAAGGCTGACGAGGGGGCAGGTTCCACTCTTCAGGGCTCACTAGGGCTTGGGGGACAAGCTGGGTCAGGGATCTGCAGGAAGGAGAGAAGCCTGACCAATGTTTCATCGAGACAAAGCAGAGGGTCAGCCACGGGCAGCAGTGAGCTCTTGGCCAGCTCACAAGTGAAAGGAGGCACGGGGTTCCGAAGGAGGGAAGGTGGGAATCAACCCAGGGTTGCTTTCATTGATCTCCAGGTCCCTTTGCTATAAATCTTCCTGTATTTCTTAAGACTTGATTGACAGAAACAATTTATGATGGGGAAGACCTTTATGACTCCAGAATTCTTTGCCCCTTTTAAAATTTTTTTTAACCATTCACACCTAAAAATGGGTTCCCCAAATGAATCATCAATTGTTAGATTGAATGACAGGGCACACGTTAGATTTGTCACCCGTCATCTCATAATGATCATGTGCTTGGCTTTTTAGGGACCAATGTTTATTTTTTTAATTGAGGTATAATTAACATGTAATATTATATTAGTTGCAGGTGTACAATATAATGATTCAATATTTGTATATATTGCAAAATGACAGCCACAGTAAGTCGAGTTAACATCCACCACCACACGGGGTGTCTTCGATCTCAAATGATACAATAATGGCTAATATTTACTGACGACCCACTCTGTGCCAGCACTGTTCTAACTGCCTTACCTGGACTGACCAGTCATTTCTTACGACACTGTGAGGTTAGAAACATTACGGTCTTTATTTTACAGAGGAGGGAACCGTGGCATTGAGAGGGTCAGTAACTTATCTGTGGGTGCACAGCTTTTGGGGTGAATTGAGAACAGAGGCGTCAGAGGCTGCATCAGTAACCACAGTGCTCACGTGGCCTTATCTCAACATTTTCAAATCTTCCAGGCAGCTTGCAAAGTGTCCTTGCCCACAGAGATAATTAGGCAAAGAAGTGTGAACGTTTGAGTACAAACTCAGTTGAAAAGCAACTCACAGAGTCATTCTCCAGAGGAACTACCACACCCAGGGCTCTCCGTCCTCATCACTTTTGCTCCTGGTTTGACTTTGTTTCCAGGGAGTCATATGATGGTTTTATAACCTACAGGATATACATGGTTAACCATCTGCATTTGGGCAAATAGGCGTTACTTTTAAGTAGGAAGTGGTACTTTCAATTTTTCAATTCAGCAATTTGCTTTTGGCCAGTTCTGGTCTCTCACTGCCTTTTTCTTAATGACCATTAGAAAGTGCATCTTGGTAAGAGACTCACATTGGCGATGTGGGCTCCTGGAACATCACTGAGGGGAGCATAACAGAACAATTCACTTCGGATCACAGCATCTCTCAAGGTGAGCTTGGCTTTACAACCTTCACTCCTTTCAAAAATGCCTTAAATTCTGTAATATCTGAGTCTAGGAAGTACTGGACGTGGAATTGTTTCTCTTAAGAATTCCAGAATTCTGGCATATTGACTGTGTTAACACTTAATAAAACATTCTTACCTTCACGAATACCTTGACCTTATAGGGTTAATGATAGTACAGTGTTTTCAAGAAGTTCGCTTTTCCTCTAAATGTACCATATGTGACTTGATAATCATCGCCTTGCATGAGAACACAGGTGATGGTTTTGGCCTTGCTTGTTCATACGGTAAATATCGATATCTGGAGAGATATGCAACTCTTTATTTAACAAAGTGCATGAAAAGATTTTGAAAAGCTAAAAAATAAGCTAAGAAACATTTTGGAGGCACTGCTAAAAGTGATCTATGCGATGAAAGGTAATGAGTGAGCGTCTCGAACAGCTGGAGGTTGAGTGGGAAGGAGCTTGTAAGGAGAGCTGTTTAAGAAACATTGATGGGGGGAAGTTTTTATGAGACTCAGTGCATTACAGGAAAAGCTCTGATAAAGGCTGCAAATGCCATAATGATCATGAAACTGCTGTCTCATGGCCATAAAAGAATAATACATAATGATCTTTAAGAGAGCTTGCCACAGGTTACCTCCACAGCCTTGTAGCAGCAGAAAATAGATGTTGTAGAGATCAGCACTCTAAAGAAAGAGATAAATGCAAGGTCTGAATTCAAGCCATTCTTGAAGTGATTGAAGGTATAATTTCTGCAAATAAAAAAGAAAATGTCAATCTGAGCTTCCAAAGGAGCAAAAGGAACCAAAAGGAAAAAAAAAAAACTTATATACAAATCACTGGAAAAAACCTTTTGGCTTCTTTCTTAACCACTCTTATTCAAAAGCAGAAGGAAGCCAGCGTAAAGTTTCAGCTCCACTGAGGTTTATCTAAAAAAGGATAAAAAACTGTGTGTTCATGATTCAAATGAATTAAGAGAACATAAATTTAGTAAATACCTACCGTTGCAGTATATGAGAATCTGATATCAATAAAAGGTATTGAAATAAAGTTATTATTTAAGATCTTGTGGGAATTTTACAGCCCTTCAGTAAGACTTGCTGCAGACAAAGTGAATTAGAAGGTGAGTAAGAGATGATATGAAAAGTATCACTATTACTCAGAGCCCTGTGTGAGCCACTGTCTTCCCATCTATACAATGGGTATAACATCTACCTTGAAGGGTTTTTATGAGGTTGAAAGAATAGATACAAAGCAGTGGTCCCAATGCCGAGCATGTAATTAGAACTTAATTTGCAGCACACACACAAATATGCACATATAACACATTTACACACTCACACACTCATGCACACACATAACATATATACACATGCATAATATATACATGCACACCCATGCATACACATACATGCACACACATAGCCTAACACACATATGCACGCTCATATACCCACTCTTTTTTAGTTCTCGTTCCTTGTCTCGTTAGGCCATCACTATTTACGAAAGTAAGCATCGATTTAAAATTTTCTGCTTTAATTTTAACAAGCTGTCAACTTGTTATGGAGTTTGTTTAAATTAAAACTTTAACACAGTTTTCCTTGCTGATAATATTTTGATAAATATTATTAACGGTTTCCCCGTACTTAATTTTCTTGGGTAATGTCTGCCCTTGGCCAAATGGACCAACAAAAGAGAGCTGGTCTGTCAGCCACTCCCTTCTGCTTTGTCAGGCTCCTTCTCTCTTCTCTGGGGGACCCCACTTCCCTTTTGCTGTCCTTCTGTCTGCTGCCACCTCTGCTGGTCCCACCAGAGAGCCGACTTGTAATTTGTCTCCCGAAGACTGTATCCTCAGTCAACTGGCGCCAGTTAAGATGCTTGCTACTAAGGACTTGAACTGTTTCCCACCTGTCGCTGGTCGTCCGCGTTTGACTAGACAATTCACAAAGCCATCAAAGTCCAAAGAAATGGTTTTCTACGAAGTTGAGTCACCGTGGAAGGCCTGGTGGAGATGAGTGTGGCTGTGTGGCAAGAAGGGAGCACAGCCTCGTGTTTCTTAAACTGCACAGTCAGGGTTATGACCCTGTTCTCCGGCTCACCGGGCTGGTTCTGCTTTTCAGGGTGCATATTACTAGGTGTTCTTTCATTTTTGAGTGAATTAACCAATTAGCGGTTAGTTTCTGAGACTCTTTTGCCATTGTACCTAGTAAAAATGGTACTAGGCAGCCAAATTATTCTGTTGCAACAAAGTAAGTTCATATTTTAAATACTGCGTTAAAAATGCTACTCTGTCACATTGTTATTCTTAAAGTAACACTTTGTTTTCAAGCATGGCAACAAAATCTTTGAAACATTAACATGGAAAGGCAGAAGCTGTTCCCACTTACCCTGTGTGTACGATTACCCTTAGGATGGTGGCACACTGGCTTTTCATTTAAAAGGGTAATATACATATATATACATGGTTTTAAACCTTAAATGCAAAAGTCACATGAAGGTTTAACTTTTCATTATACGCCTCTAAAAAAGGAAGAAAAGCCATTCAGAGATGTATCTTTTAATAAAAGTTGGTTTCCAAGTATATCCACGGTGAGAAGAGAATCAATCAGGAGGTAGCCCGAGGCCGGCATAATTTCTGTCTCAAGCAATTTGTGAGGGATTGGATACCCTCCCAGGCAGACACCGGCATGGAGACCAGCTTGCTGCCTGAGGATGGATAACCCGCTTGGCTTGGTGGCACCTCTCGCCACGCTCGCCTCAGTGGCAGTGTCAGCACTGGAGAGACCGCGAGCTGCAGAGGTGAGAAGCCTGTGTGCCTGCCACTTACACCTGCCTTCGAAGGAATGAATTGGCGAATATCTCCTTTAGGCCAGCTTTTCCCGAAGTGTTTCCCGAAGAACACTGGCTCTAAAGGGTCTGGAGGCAAGCAGGTCTGGGAGATCGTGCTTACTCAAGCAGGGCTCCGAAGAGCCGTGGATAATAAACTGTGATTCAAATGTCCAAGAGGAGGAGCCATTTATTAGCATGGCCCAAACTCATTTAACCCCAGAGCAATGTTTCACCCTCCTTTCCTCTCTCCTCTCTCCCTCCTACCTTCTACCCAGAGCATCTCTGGGAACGGACTTGTAAATGCCGATCTATTCTAGTGGTATAGTCGTTTGATGATGGAATTCTCTATGAAGCAACCATTCCAGTGCTCACACATCAATATGCGTTTGAATAATATGGAGATTGTGTGAATGTGAAGAGATAAATGATCAAAGCAGACATCCATAGGACGTATGGATGTCACCTAACATCAAACTTGACTAATGATTCAAAAGACACAGACAAGCGTGAGGCCCAGAGAAACATCCCTTTCCTGGAGGAGCCCCAAACCATCAGTCATAGCTTACTAAAAATGGGTTTTGGTTACAGATTAATATGAAGTGTGTGGACACTATATGTGAACACCTTGCTCTCAAAGGCTCCCCACTCGTCATACAAGTAGAATCTGCCTGTGTGCCTGCTTCCCCTCCTCCCGTGTACTATGCAACAGCTGTCCATAAAATCTATGTTTGTGTGCAGTAAGAAATCTAGGTACACAGGGAGAGTTTGTTTAAAGGTGTTTTTAGATAAGGACTTCTAGGTACTTTCCAAGTGCCATTAGCCTGTTTCCAAGGCGGGCTGGTCAAGGTTAATCATTCCTGGTGTCCCTAGCTGCTGGGAACCCTTTCCTCCCCAAAGAGCTCTAGCTTCAGAGATTCTTATTCAAGAGGTCTGATCCACCCCATTTTCAGTAACGACTTGCCCCTCTCTGCTTTAGAGATAACCATCTCCTGAGGTGGCCCAACGCCATTCTTGCTAAGCTGTTCAACGATTCTTCCTAAGGTTGGGTCAAAATCTGTTTATATGATCTCTACTCATTGGTTATTTTCTTACACTGGAGGGGGGAGGGATCGTTAGCCTACACCCTCTTTCAAATGACCACCTTGCAAGTAGCTGATAACTTCATTCCTACCTGGCCCTTCACCTTTTTAGGCTAAACAAGTCCAGTTCTGATACGCAGTGGTTTCTTTTCATCATCATGATCACTTTGCTACAGCTGATGCCAGTGGGTCATTTTTTTCCATAGCTCGACTCAGAATTATTGTGTAAACCTGACCTGTGCCGGGTTGATGGGACTGTTGCTTATCTCATTCTAAACCTTACAGTTTTCATAATTTAGCCTAAAAGTTAAACCTGAATTAATTTTAACAGGCTACATTTATCGAGCACTGTTTTAGGTTTCTATTGGTGCCATGACCAATTACCACAAACTTAGCAGCTTAAACATCACAAGCTCAGTATCTTACTCAGTAGCTCAGAAGCCTGATAGCAGTCTCACCGGGCTCAAATCGAGGTGTTGGAAGGGCTGCCTCTCTTTTGTAGTTTCTAAAGGAGGATCTGTTTCCTTGCTCCATTGAATTGCTGCGAGAATTCAGCTCTTTGCTGGCTGTGGGACTGAGATCCTCATTTGCATATTGGCTGTCAGCTGAAGGCCATTCCTAGCTCCCAAAGGTCACCCACATTGCTTGGTTTGTGGCCCCTTCTTCTGTCTTCAAGGCCAGCAACAATAGACTGAGTCCCTCTCGCGCTTTGAATCTCTTCTCCTCCTTCTCCGTCTCAGCTGGGAAAGATTCTCCACATTTAAGGACTCACAATCATGGGTCCCACCTGGGACTCACCAGTCCCATCCATCAGGCCCACCTGGATAAGCCAGGATCCTCTCTCCATCTCAAGGTTTGCACCCTTAGTCCATCTGCAAAGTCCCCTTGGCCATGGAAAGTCACAAGTTCATGGGTTCTGCAGATTAGAGCATGGATATCTTTGGGGCCATGATTCTGCTGACTGCAAGCATTGTCCCTGTCCATCAGCATCGTGCCTCTGTTATTAAACACGAAAGTAATGTGTCATCGAGATGGGGAAATACGATCCAGATGAAAGTAAAGTCAGATGGTTAGATGGTTAGATGATGAACTGCGGCCATTCTGCTGATTCACCCACCTCTTAGTGAACTTACTATCCAATAAAACTCTTAAAATTTCGGCTGCTGCTGAACTCCCATTTTGCATCTGTGTAGTGGACTATCCAAATGCAAGTGCAGATTCTATTTTCCCTACAAAATTTTACCATACTAGGTTTGACCCATTGATTCTGTCCAGAGATTTTGCACATTGATTCTGCCAACCAATATAATAATTACACTTTTAGGCTTCTTGTCATCTTCAGACCTGATGAGCTTGCCTCCTCTCTTTTTGTCCCTAACATCCAGAAAAATAATGGGCAGCACACAGCTGAAGACAAAGACTGGCATGATGTCAACGAGGGTAGAAGTGGTACCATGTGGGCAGTCACTCAAACAACTAGCAAACCATATAACTGTACTCTCACCTAGATTGTACCTCCACATCTTGATTACTTACAAATTTCAGATTTAATCATAGATTCGAATTGTCACAATGCCTCTCTAATCTGCAGTCTAGTGACCATGACAACCAAGGCTAGGACCGTGACAGGGCTGTGAGCAAGCCCGTGCTGACTGAGTGCTCACCACTTCCGTCCGCAAGCTCTCCAATCATTTCTTCACGATACACTTCAGCATCCTGCCTACAATCCACAGCAAATGCGCTACCTCAACTGGAGGCATTTGTCTTCTCTCTCTGCAGGTGAGTTTTGAGAGTTCTTACACAAGCCTGGTCTCTGGAACCCCACAGGCATCAGTCATTGGCTCAGGCACCCTAACTTCCAGTGTCTCCTTTGGTGGAGTGCCACGTTGTGCCTTGCCTGATACCCCAGGAGCCTGACAGGATTAAGAAGTCCTGTGAGAGGTTAACACTCAGGCAGGTGGTGACAGCTAGTCACTGAGACGGCAACAATTACCGCTTTACTCAAGACAGCTGACTACTGGCAAAGAAGGCTCTTTGCAAAACCACCTCGAATAAAACAACACCTCTAAGTGTATCATATGATTTCCCCTTAGATGCCTCAAAACTCTTGCTCCGAAGGGCAATCTAGAACAGTCTGCCCTAAACATTCCCTTCCTACCAACTAATTTTGTAGAAGTTTTTGTAAACTCATCTGTTTGAGAAACACTGACTTAGGAAATATTTAAATTTCAAAGATCAGCAAAGTACATTTTAAGAATCGGTTGAGCGAAATGCTTTTTATATGCAATTTACTGAGTTCAAAATAAGATCTAGCAAGGATGGTGGTGATGAGGAGGCTGTGCAAGAAAGAAAATGATGAGCCTTCCAAACGAGATGGAACAAGACTCCTGTTTCAAGTAGCTTGACGATTGTTGATTTGTTTGTTTGCCAAGAAATGGAAGAAAGACTTAATGCATTCACTGTCATCTCTCGTCAAACAATGTTATCCATCTCATCATCAAGATAACAGGATATTTCACTCTCAGCTCATTAAACAAAGTGCAGAAACCATGCTTAAAACTTCTTTATGTCTTTACCATCACAATTTTCATAACAGAAAGTCCAGAGAGCTGACCGTTGCTATTCAAGACTGGAGGTAATTTACTTGAACAAAACGTGTATAGGCTTCTTTACACGTTGTGGTGGCACAGACGCCAATCTGTCACCAACGCAATTTCCTTAAGACAATTCACATGATTTTTGTGGTAAGAGCAGTGGTCTGGGGCACACTGAATCATTTCCAATCACCGTGGGTAACTGGCACACACCTGAAATTGACAGTAATCTTTTTTTTTTTTTTGAGAACACTGGTTCTTAACCACAATAGCGTTAAATTCGTCATTATCCAGATTTGCATATTGCTTATACCCAACAGGTACATAACACTATCCCTAAGAGATATGAAACTTACAAATTTTGGCTTATTGGGGTTTATTCTGCCATTCTAACCAGAAAGAAGAGTAAATCAAAAGAAATTAAAATCACGTCTCATGAATAGACTTAATTCAGACCAAACTTGTAATGTCTGCCTGCGCGGCCCCAGGACGCAGACACCAGCCCAGCTCCTCCTGCTGACATCATTGCAAAGCCTTTCCCGACATTGAACTTCTCTTCACCAAGAGCTAGTCACTTGTTTTTCTGTAAATTTCACTATTCTTGTTGGTATTACATAGTTTACAATGGTTATAATGACAGTTTCTTGGAGCTTCTGTTTGATTTTTGTTTGCATCCTCAGTGCCTACCCTCAGGAGATGTTTCATAAATAGTTGTTGAACTGAGTTAAATTTGAATTCAGAAAACATTATATATCACAGTGGGGTTTAAAAATATTTTCCTTAGGGGCTGGCCCCGTGGCAGAGTGGTTAAGTTCGCGCGCTCCGCTGCAGGTGGCCCAGTGTTTCGTTAGTTCGAATCCTGGGCGCGGACATGGCACTGCTCATCAGACCACGCTGAGGCAGCGTCCCACATGCCACAACTAGAAGAACCCACAACGAAGAATACACAACTATGTACCAGGGGGCTTTGGGGAGAAAAAGGAAAAAATAAAATCTTTAAAAAAAAAAATATTTTCCTTAAGTGGGGGCGCAGCTGGGCATTGAGTACGCAGGATGCCGGGGCATCCCTCGCAAACTTCTAATTGCCACTGCATGCCCATCATTATGAACACCACCTCATATGATATGAATGTCATTATGCCCCTTCTCACCCCAACCCCATCTCACTAAGGAACCCATATTGACACCCTCTTGGTCTGGCATTCGGTCTGACCTCTCGGGAACCACATCCTCTTCCGCAGCTCCCTGACTGCACCTTCTCGGGAGTCTCCTGTGACCCCCACTTGATGCCTTCTCCTCCTGCTGCTCTTCCCAACCCCCGTCCCATTCACCTGTACCCCACCCCTTCCCACAGTCTGTATCTTTTCCTCCTTCAGTGATCTTCTGCCGTCCTACTTGCCCCGTGAAGCTTTTCCAACCTCCTCAGTCCTCAGCGAAGACTTTGACCTATAGCATCTGCTATCTGTTGACAGCACATTAAATGGAACTATGCGCAGTTACTTTTAAATGAGCTTTATTGAGGTACAATTTACATACAACAAATGTCACCAATTTGAAGTATCCGGTTTAGTGGACCAACGCTCACCACCATCATAATCCTGATGGGGAACATTTCTTTCCATCACCACACAAAGTTCTCTGCGTCCCTTTCCAGCCAATCTCTTCTTCCCATCCCTGACCCACAACAATCACTGACTTGATTTCCATTACTACTGTTCTGCCTTTTCTAGAATTTCGTATAAATGGAGTAAAGCAGGCCCTGGGCTTCTATGTCTGGACTCTTTACCCAGCAAAGCACCTTTGAGATTAACCCACGCTGAAGCATGTATCATTAGTTTCTCGTTGTTGTTGAAAGGTGTTCTACTACACGGATATAACACAATGTACTAATCTGTTCATCAGCTGATAGACATTTGGGTTTTTTCCAGTTTTGGGCTATTAAGAATAAACCTGCTGTGAATATTTAAGTGCGAATCTTTCGTTTTCAATTCTCTTGGGTGAATACGTAAGAGTCAGTTGCTGATTCATTTGGTAAGTCGAGGCTTAACTTAGAAGAAACTGCCACCTTGTCTTCTCAAAGCAAAGCAGGTATATGATTTTGCATTCCCACCGCCAAAGTGCATCAATGGCTCCTCATCTTCATCCATGCTTCTCGTCTTGTCTGCCTCTTGATTTTAGCCGTTCTAGCAGGTGTGAAATGATATCTCTTTGAGTTTTAATTTGCATTTCGCTAATTAATGCATTAATTAATGCATTAAGATGCATCGAGCATCTTTTCTTGTGCTTATTTGCCATCCATGTATTTTCTTTGGTGAATTGACTTAAAATATTTTGCCTGTTTCTTACTGAGTTCTGTATTGACATTGAGTTGATGCTGAGTTGTAAGAGTTCTTTTTTTTTTTTTATTGAGGTCATAATAGTTTATAATGTTGTGAAATTTCTGTTGTACATTATTATTTCTCAGTCACCATATATATATGCTCCTTTACCCCTTGTGCCTGTCCCCCAATCCCTTCCCCTCTGGTAACCACTAATCTGTTCTCTTTGTCCGTGTGTTTGTCTATCTTCCAAATTTGAGTGAAATAATGTGGTGTTTGTATTTCTCTGTCTGGCTTATTTCACTTAGCATAATACCCTTCAGGTCCATCCATGTTGTTGCAAATGGGACAATTTTGTCTTTTTTACGGCTGAGCAGTATTCCAATGTATATATATACCACATCTTCTTTATCCACTCATCAGTTGATGGGCACTTAGGTTGCTTCCACGTCTCGGCTATTGTAAATAATGCTGCAATGAACATAGGGGTACATAAGTCTCTTTGAATTGTTGATCTCAAGTTCTTTGGATAAATGCCCAGTAGTGGAATAGCTGGATCATGTAGTATTTCTATTTTTAACTTTTTAAGGAATCTCTATACTCTTTTCCAGAGTGGCTGCACCAGTTTGCGTTCCCACCAGCAGTGTATGAGGGTTCCCTTTTCTCCACATCCTCTCCAACAATGCTATTTTTTGTCTTGTTAATTAGAGCCATTCTGACAGGTGTAAGGTGATATCTCATTGTAGTTTTGATTTGCATTTCCCTGATGATTAGTGATGATGAGCATCTTTTCATGTGCCTGTTGGCCATCTGTATATCTTCTTCAGAAAAAAATATCTGTTCATACCCTCCGGCCATTTTTTGATTTGGTTGTTTGTTTTTTTGATGTTGATTTGTATGAGTTCCTTATATATTTTGGAGATTAACCCCTTGTGGGATGTATATGATTTGCAAATATTTTCTTCCAGTTGGTGGCTTGTCTTTTTGTTTTGTTTCTGATTTCCTTTGCCTTCCAGAAGCTGTTTGGTCTGATGAAATCCCATTTGTTTCTTTTTCCTTTTGTTTCCCTTGCCTGAGTAGCCACGGTATTTGAAAAGATCCTTCTAGGAGTGATGTCAAAGAGTGTACTGCCTATATTTTCTTCTAGGAGTTTTATGTTTTCACATCTTACCTTCAAGTTTTTAATCCAGTTTGAGTTAATTTTTGTGTATGATGAAAGATAATGGTCTATCTTCAACCTTTTGCATGTGGCTGTCCAGTTTCCCCAGCACCATTTAATGAAGAGATTTTCTTTTCTCTATTGTATATTTTTAGCTCCCTTGTCGAAGATTAGCTGTCTGTAGATGTGTGGTTTTATTTCTGGGCTTTCAGTTCTGTTCCATTGATCTATGTGTCTGTTTTTGTACCAACACCATGCTGTTTTGATTACTATGGCTTTATAGTATATTTTGAAGGCAGGGATTGTGATGCCTCCAGCTTTGTTCTTTTTTCTCAGGATTGCTTTAACTATTTGGGGTCTTTTGTTTCCCCATATGAAGTTTAGATTCTTTGTTCTCTTCCCATGAAGAATGTCATTGACATTCTGATTGGGATTGCACTGAATCTGTAGATTGCTTTAGCTAATATGGACATTTTAACTAAGTTTATTCTGCCAATCCATGTGCATGGAATATCTTTCCATTTCTTTATGCCATCATAGATTTCTTTCAATCATGTGTTATGGTTTCCATTGTATAGGTCTTTCACCTCCTTGGTTAAATTTATTCCTAGATATTTTATTCTTCTTGTTGTGATTGCTGGAGTGGATTTTTCCCATTGCATAGGGGTATTATCTGGTCGCAGGTTCCACTTGCCTCCACTAGGGGATGGGGTGCAGGAGCTGTGTATTCTGAGCTTGCCACCATCCCTGTCAGCTGTGCCTGTCCGAGCCTGGGCCACTCCTTGGGACCCCAGCAGCCATGTGGGGCTTCCCCACCAAATGGAAAGCAATCATGCAGGGGCTCAGGGTTTCTGCCACCTGCTTCCACAGTCCCACGGAGAAGCACTTCCCACTTTGGGGCCACAGTGGTGCTGTGGGTGTTTCAGCTGGGAGAGCCATCACACGTGTGTACTGGGCTGTCTGCTGGCCAGAGAGTGCTCACTTGTCTCCACCAACACCTCAGGGATAGTCCATCCACCTTTAGGTCTATAGCTGCATGAGTCTCTTGGGGTGACCTGATGTGCTGTGTGGGTATCTTCCACTGATCAAAGAATGTTCACTTTGTTGTAATTCAAACAGGGAGAGACAAAGGGAACAGCTTGCTCCGCCATATTGCTGACGTCACTCTGTTAGTCTTAATATTGAGTTGTAAAGAGTTCTTTTTATATTCTGGATCCAATCATGGTCAAATGTAAGTTTATAATTTTTTTCTCATTAATTTTTTGTTTCATTTTCTTAAGTATCTCTCAAAGAGCAGGTGTTTTGAATTCTGATCAATTACAATTTATGAATTTTTTTACACTTCATGCCTTTTGCAATTTATGTTAGAAGTCTCTTTTATTCCCCAGGGCACAAAGATTTTTCTCCTATGTTTTCTTCTAGATGTTTTATGGTTTTAGCTCTTCCATTTAGATCTACAGCTCATTTTGAGTTTTCGTTTTTACCTATGGTGTGAGATGAGGGGTAAGGATCAATTTTTTATACATAAATATCAAATTGTTATTCCAACACCATTTATTAAAAAACACCGTTTTCCCCCCATTAAATTATCTTGGCATGTTAAGAATTAGTCAATCATTTATGTGTGAGACTATTTCTGAACTCTCTATTCTGTCCCATTGATTATACGTCCATCCTCTCACCAATACCGTACTGTCATGATTATTGTAGCTTCACAGTAAGTCTTGAAATCAGGTAGTTTGAGTCCTACAATTTTGTTCTCTTTTTCAAAATTCTTTTGGCTGTTTCTAAGCCCCTTGAATCTCTCTATAAATTTTAGGATCAGCTTGTCAATTTCTACCAAAAAAACCCTGCCACAATTTCCATTTGGATTATGTTGTGTTTGTAGATTAATTCAGAGAGAACTGACCTCTTAATATTGAATTGTTAAATCTTGAACACGATAGATCTCTCCATTAACTTAGATCTTATTTAATTACTCTCAGCAATGGTTTGCAGTCCTCAGTGTGTAAATCCCGTATAAATTTTGTTAATTGTATTGATAAGTATTTCACTTCATGGTTTTTGATGCTATTATAATTACTTTTTTTCACTTTCAATTCCCGAATTTTCCATATGTTGCTACAATACAGAATCACAATCGGTTTGTGTATGTGGACAGTGTCTCATCTGTATGAATCACAGTGTATTTTTCTCTGTACATATTTTATATTTCATCTGTAGAATCTTCATTTGGATCTTTTTTTAAATATCTTTCATTCCTCTCTTCAGCACCTTTATGCATTCCTCTACCTTCTTGAACACATGCAAAACATCTACAGCCGCTAACGCAGCATCTTTTTCCATGAATCTTATCATCTCTGTCATTTTTCTGTTTCTTTATGTAGATTGTGGGTCATATTTACTTGTTTCTTTAAATGTCTGTGTCTTAGTCAGTTGGAGCGGCTATAACAAATTACCATAGAGTGGGGGGCTTAGACAACAAACATTTATTTCTCACAGTTCTGGAGGCTGGCAAGTCCAAGAGGAAGGTGCTGGCAGATCCAGGCTCTGATGAGGACACGCTTCCTGGTTTGCTTTCTTCTCGCCACGTCCTCACATGGTGGAGAGCAGAGAGCGAGGAAGCAAGCTTGCTTGTGTCTCTTCTTTTTTTGATTATTTATTTATTTATTTATTTTTCAATTATTTTATTGAGGTCATATTGGTTTATAACATGGGGTAAATTTCAGCTGTACCTTTTTATATATCAGTTTCTGTAGAGACTGCATCGTGCGCACACCACCAATAGTCTAGTTTTTGTCCGTCATCATACACATGTGCCCCTTTACCCTTTTCACCCTCCCCCCACCCCCTTCCCCTCTGGTAACCACTAATCTGTTCTCTTTATCCATGTGTTTGTTTATCTTCCACATCTGAGCGAAATCATGTGGTGTTTGTATTTCTCTTTCTGGCTTATTTTACTTATCATCATACCCTCAAGGTCCATCCATGTTGTTGCAAATGGGAGGATTTCAGTCTTTTTTATGGCTGAGTAGTATTCCATTGTATATATATATATATATACCACATCTTCTTTATCCATTCATCTGTTGATGGGCACTTGGGCTGCTTCCAAATCTTGGCTACTGTGAATAATGCTGCAACGAACATAGAGGTGCATAAGCCTCTTTGGATCATTGATTTCAAGTTCTTTGGATAAACACCCAGTAGTGGAAAAGCTAGCTCATACGGTATTTCTATTTTTAGCTTTTTGAGAGATCTCCATACTGTTTTCCATAGTGGCTGCACCACTTTGCACTCCCACCAGCAGTGGATGAGGATTCCCTTTTTTCCATGTCGTCTCATGTTTCTTCTTATAAGGGTACCAATCCCATTCGTGAGAGGAGGTCCCACCTCCAAATGCTAACACATTGGACATTAGGATTCAGCATATGAATTTCATGGAGACACAATCATTCAATCTATGGCAGTCTAGAAATTTTTGTTTGGATGCCAGACATTATGAATTTTATATTGTTGAGAGCTGCATTTTGTTGTATTTCTCTGCATAATGTTGGGCTTTGCTCTGCAATGTAGTTATATTATTGGAATAGGTTAGATCATCTGACACTTTTCTCAAGCTTTGTCATGGCGGGTCCAGAGCAGCATTCAATGCAGGATTACTTTAGCTCCTTGACTCCTAAGGTGGTACCCTACTGAGGATGCTATCCAGTGCCCTGTGACTTGGAAGTTGTCGCTAATCTGCCTGTGAAGAGAACTATTTCCAGCCTGTGAGAACTCCGGGAATTTTTCTGCCCCTCCATTCTGGTAGTTCTTTATCCAGTCTTGTGTCGATTCCTCTCATGGACACTTTTCTGCAGTCTCCTGAGTTCTCTGTATATAGCTTCCTTCTTTCTCTTGTCATGCTTGCAGATTATAGTTGCCTGTACTCTTTGAACTCTGATCCATGTCTCCTCAACTTGGCAAGATCGCCATTCTCCATTTGGGCCCCTTGCTCTGCAGCTTGGAAACTGCTTTCAGTGTCTGCTGGGGCCTCCAGAGCTCAGATCCTTGTTCACTTCGCTTCTGTCAGAGACCATAATCCTGGGATGTCTGTCACCCAATGCCTGAAGTCTATTATTTAATATATTTTATAGGTTTTTCTGGTTGTTTCATACAATTGAGTACATTTGGTCTCTGTTCATCCAATGTGGCTGGAAGCACAAGTCTTGCAGTCACGTTTTGATTGACAGGTTAAATCTGATCATCTGATGGATGCATTTATCTCCTCACAAGCTGTTGCACCATGGGAGGTTTAAATTATGCTTCTTCTGCACACTCTAAAGCCCTCAGAAGTGTGCCCTTGCAGGGGAGTGCAAAAGTGCAGAGAAGATCCAGACTCCCCCCGGCTCCCCCGCAGTCTTCTGTCCAGAGCAGTCACAGAGAACAGAACATTTGCTCTCCAAGTGACGTGCCAGGCATCAGGGAAGGAACGGGGTGGAGGCCACCCCATCCGCGACTGTGTAAGCAACAAAATGAAATCAAATGCTGCCAGAAGTGTGTTCAGAAAGTCCTTCAGGGAGAGCCTTGTGTTATACCGACTTCTCCTCCCAAATGTCAGGTTCCACCTCGGCTCCGTGGGTGAGGACCGATTCGGCAGAGAATGACGAATTGTGGGAGTATTTTGCCTTTGTGCTCTTGCGTCTGAAGCCTGCCTTTCTGGTGCTTCTCCTTCTTCTTGACCTTGTCAGTCCACATGGTAGGGGGGAAGAGAGGAAGAAGAGAATGAATGAACTTGAATATCAGAGGATTTGAGGCCAGGGATTGGACTGAGGATCGGGTTGGGGGGGGGGGGGGGGGGATAATAAAGTAGGATGATGATCAACAGCAAATAAAGCAAAATGAGCGAGTCTGAGAAGAGCCAAGAATTCTTCCTCCCTTCCTGCTTGAGTCAGTTTCAAACGATAGATTTCAGAATCCTTCACTCTGAGATGCCAGCTCCATCCTTCACACTCTCCCGGTGAACTTCCGTGCCTGGCCCCGTGCATTGTCCCTCTTAGTGTTCCCAGCACATCTTATGCTAAGTCAAGGTTGTTTGATGACAGTTAAGCTGACCCGGCTTGGCTGGTTGCACCGTTTCACAAACACACGATGCTCAGTGTTCCTTTTCAGCTGGGGCCGTATCGGTCACCTGCAGGAGGTCACCTTCTCTGACAGCCCTTTGCCCGGAGCCTGCCTGCTCTCCAAGGACCCACAGTGGGCCCGTGCGTGGAGCCTTTCCCCACTGTGCCAGCCTTAACCTTCCTTTGCACACTCTGGTTTCTGACAACGATGACGCATCTGCCCCAGCAGATGAGTGGTTGTAAACGAGAGTACACACTGGAAATATCTGTGCCTGTTAAGAAATACACATACATCCCTACAGCCTTTCCAGGCCAGACAGTCTTCTTCAGTCCATCTTGAGAATGACCTTCACAGTCACCCACATGGGGAAGTTGATGAACTGCATTGTAAACTATTTGCAGGCCAGGAGTATAAATTCTGCGTTTTCTAGACATATCTCTACTTCTATAGATTTTGTTCGGTGGAATCTCGTTGAACGTAATTAAATTGAATTTTGAACAAAGATTTCTGAGCAGATGAAAATCTGTGGTTTTGCTGGTATCATCCTTCTTTATACAACAGATCAGGGGCCAGCAAGTTACAGCCCATGGCCACCCAGGTCAGGTCAGCCCATTCCTTTGCGTCATCGCTGTGACTGCTGTAAAGCTCCAAGGTCAGGGTTGGGTAGTTGTGACAGAGACGATATGAAGTGCAGAGCCTAAAATGTTTACTATCTGGCCCTTCAAAGAAAGAGGTTGCTGACAGCTGTTCTAAGTAAATATTTTTGTGTAAGATAGCGTGCTGTGCACTCTTTGCGTTCAAATGGGATGGCACGCTGCTAACGCAATTCTCTGGCTCTCTCAGAATTTTGTCTTAACTCGAGTGTGTTTTGCTTTCTCTCCTTAGATTCACTTCCCTCCCGTCATCTCCGCTGGTGAGTCAGACGGGTTGGATCCTCTGTACGGGGCCTGGATTCCCTGTGCAGATCGAGTAGCACCATGAGTGGGGTAAGCATCTATTTTGTTTTGTCTGGGGGTATGATTTTGGTCAGTTTTGACTACTTGAACATTGCACTCCAGCTAACTCTATCTTCATTCATTTTCCAGGAACTCATGAATTTCAGCAACAACTACGAATTAAGTGAGGATTATTTTGGGTCAGCTAATAATTCAGATTATCCATTTGAGGAGGACACATTATGTTCCTTGCAAGAGGTCAGGAAGTTCTCTGGGCTATTTTTGCCAATTGCTTACTCCTTGATATGTGTCTCTGGCCTCCTGGGCAATATTTTGGTGGTGGTCACTTTTGCTTTTTATAAGAAAGCCAAGTCGATGACAGATGTTTATCTCTTGAATATGGCCATCGCCGACATACTCTTCGTGCTCACTCTCCCATTCTGGGCAGTGTATCATGCTACTGGCGAGTGGACTTTCAGCAATGCCATGTGCAAACTGATTAGAGGTATCTACACCATCAACTTTAACTGTGGAATGCTGCTCTTGACCTTCATCAGCATAGACCGCTATGTTGCCATTGTCCAAGCGACCAAGTCTTTCAGACTCCGGTCGCGAACATTAGCACACCGTAAATTGATCTGTTTCGTTGTGTGGGCAGTGTCCATCCTCATCTCCGGTTGGACTTTTACATTCAATGAGAAATACAACGTGCAAGACAGCCAGGTCTGTGAGCCCAGGTACCCCCCAGCCTCAGAGCCGATCAAGTGGAAGCTGCTGATGCTAGGCCTTCAGCTCCTTTTCGGTTTCTTCATCCCACTGGTGTTTATGATCTTCTGCTACATGTTTATTGTCAAAACCTTAGTGCAGGCTCAGAATTCTAAGAGGCACAAAGCCATCCGCGTGATCATAGCGGTGGTCCTGGTGTTTCTCGCTTGCCAGATTCCCCATAACGTGGTGCTCCTTGTGACCGCGGCCAACTTGGGTAAAATAAACAGGTCCTGCAGCAGCGAAAAGCTGATTGGCTACACCAACAACATCACTGAAGTCTTGGCTTTCCTGCACTGCTGTCTCAACCCCGTGCTCTATGCATTTATCGGTCAGAAGTTTAGAAACTACTTTCTGAAGATCATGAAGGACCTGTGGTGTGTGAGAAGAAAGCAGACATCCCAGGGCTTCTCCTGCTCCAGGCTGTACTCAGAAACCTTCATCTCCAGGCAGAACAGCGAGACGATTGACAACGATAACGCGTCATCCTTTACTATGTGATGTTCCTGGAAGCGTGGTGTGGACATGCTAACAGACATGGGGCCAAAAGGCATGGGAAATGCAGAACTTACACAAAAGCAGGCCGGTGTCTTTCCTGCGGGGTCAGGACTGCACCTGCTCCTGGACTCCATAAGTCTGTATGCAGGGTGGTGGGTGGGCTCCGAGATGTAGTGTCTCCCCAATTTAGGCGACCAGGTTGCTCGGTGACTTCGGAAACCTTACAGCTGGCATTCCACAGAACAGGATTTGGGAAGTTCGGAATGAAAGTGAATTGTTTACAAATGTGAACATTTTCAGAAATATTCACACAGCAGTCGTGGCCCACAGTTTCTTCTGGTCATAGCAAAAATCATCACGTGGTTTGGCAGACTCAAACAGGCAAAAACAAATGAAAGCCCTCACGCAACTTGTTTTAGGCAGAAGGTTAAATGTTTTATCTATCAAAATGTTTACCGTTGCTAATTATAAGCAGCATAATCGACCGGCTTGCTTTTTCTCTCATTTCCCTATGATTCACTGAACGAGCATGAGATTGTAAAAGGCAGAGGAAAAGTAAGCTCAAGAAACTCTGCAGGAAGAGACAGAAGAGGTGGATGGATAAGTATTGGTGACAATCGTCCCCACAGATAAGGCACTTCAAGTTCTAACGGGCCAACAGCAAAGTGTGTTTGTTGAATTTCCTTGAGAACCTGTTCTCTGTATGGCTAACTCTTCCCCAAAAGTCGGTTGGACTGAGGGTTCTATAAAGATGGGGGTCCCTCAGGATACAGAAGGGGCTTAATAAATACGTGTTGAACAAATCATAATGAAATTGGAGTTTATAGGGCAGTTTAAAGTGTTAGGTGTTTTAAATTTTTTTAAAAAATAAACAGATACTTTTTTAAAATAAAGAGCCAGGGAACCTCACTGCAACAATATGGAAAGAACCTTCGTTCCTTTTCCACAGTGGAGACGGAGAAGGATGGTCCTGTTGGAGGACTCTGGTTATAAAGAGCTTCAAACTAGCTGGTGGGTAGCCAGCCTCCTGTGGGCTTCTGATGCTGATCGTTAGTGCTTTTACCTAAAGTCTAAGGTTAATTATGGAATCAGATTTTAACCACTCTCTTCAGCGTGGTGGAAAGTTCATAGAACTCATATTTTGCAAGTGCTGTGTACATATTTGAACATAAGTGGAACAGTATCAACATGTATTACAAAAACACAGACACATATTCAAAAGATACTGACATGTTTTATCCTGACAAACGCGTTACTTGAAACTTTCTATGTTCTCTCAAGCTTTAACTACGTCTGTATATGAAATTCAAAGTGACATCTTAGAACTCAAAGTCTGTATTTTGAAAACATGGTTTTGGCTTTGCAAAATAAAACTATTTTGTGTGTGAAGTAGGAATGTTCTTTCAGATTCGCGTTGTGGTGGGGGAGACCGTGGTGCCCCGGGGTCTCACATCCTTCAGATCTGTTAGCATTCAACTCCAGAAATCAAAGCATCGAGATGTTACTCTGATGCTGCTTGCGGTATAACCCACGCACTGATACGACCTATGGAACTAAGTTTGGTTTATAAACCGGCACAGAAACTTCTTGCTTATTAGCACAGCTGGGAAATTCTGTACAATTAACATCTTCAGAGAAATGAAGCTTATTTCTTTAAGCAATAGCCTTTTAAAATTCCAGCACAATGAATAAAAATGTTTCTAAACTGTACTACATACTTTGTGTCATTAAATAGCATTGTTTTTTCTCGCTGCCTAGGGGATCACGACAGGTACATCGATGCCTGTTTGGGGCTGCAATGCGTTGACGCCCTCAGGAGACACGGCTCTGGTGGGCGGTGTCTATGCTCTCACAGTAAATGTCTCTGGCTTGTTCCTTAACAGCTCCCGTGTCTTCTTTTCATCGATTTCCCCATCTCTCTCTCACTGTCAGGCTCTGGCTGGATCCTAAGGGGTCTGCCTTTAGTCTCTCCTCTACACTCTTTGCAAACATGGTTCTATGATGTTTAGAGAACCAGCTCTCTGCACACATCAGAACTGTGTCCTAATATAGACAGTGAGTTAGGACCCTCTAGTCTGTTATTAGTAAATTAATCATATACACATGCATACGTTTACTACATACACTTATGTGTGTGTGTTTATGTGAAATCACACCTATTTGTGCTGAGCCGAAGACAAATTTCTTGGTTCCCATTACAAAGTAGTTAAGACGGTCTTGATCAATTATTTTATTTTATTACACATAAGTCTCAACAAAGGGGAAAATTTAGGCACTACAGTATAATCTTGCAAATTGCACACCTTGACAATAGGCACTGAAATATCACCTTGCAAACTGCATGTTGATTTGCTTCTGAGGACTTATTAGTTTTTAAGTGAGGCCAGAAAAGGATAATATTTTCAAATCATGTTAAGATTTCTGATAATGTGTGCAAATTCTAGGCACTCTGAAGGTATAAGTACAGAGAACCTGGTGGAAATGGATACAGTGTATGTGCTTATATAATATTAGTGCATTAGTTTGGCATGGCTGCCATAATGAAATATCCCAGACCCGGCAGCTTAAACAAGAGAAATGTATTCTCCCACAGTCTGGAGGCTGGAATTCTGAGACGGAGGTATCGGCAGGGCCGGTGCCTCCTGAGGCCTCTCTCCTGGCGTGTAGATGGCGGTCTCCTCCCCGTGTCCGCACATGGTTGTCCCTCTGTGTGTGTCCGTGTCCTGATCTCCTCTTCTTACAGGGACACCAGTCACATCAGGTTGGGGCCACCCTAATGACCTCATTTTACCTTGATCACCTCTTTAGAGGCCCCATCTCCAGATACAGTCCCATCCTGATGTCCTGGGGGTCTGGGCTCTAACAGGTGAATTTTGAGAATTTTGAGGGACATAATTCAGCTCCTAACAGCTGGTTTTCTGAAGGTAGAGAGACTTTCCACATTAAAGTTAATTTCAAACACTTGAGAATTCGTTGCCAGGTATTTTTTCCCTTCTAACAAATTGTGTTCCAAATATTCAGTCCTGTTTCAGTTTGTCAGACGTATATCCCCGCAGAACGAAGACGACAGAAGTCAGTGGTGATCTAAGGTCAGACCACACCCATGTGTGTAACCTGCACGGTAACCGAACTCCAGTACCCAGGTCACAGTTCTCGTGGCCAATCTGCTGCCCCCACGCCCCACCCCCTCCAGTCCTCCTGCAGGGCAGTGGGAATTTCCCCAAACCCAAGCCGCTTCTGTCCCCCATGCAGAGAGCTCCCTCTTTTCCAGGGACCACAGGATGGTAGCAGCAGCTGTGGCTGCAGGAGGCAGTTGACACAGTGCCCGTGGAGGCCAGGACCCCATTCTGTGCACTCACTAGTATAAACAGGGCATTCCTGGCTTGTGACTTCAGAGTGGCCTCTGGTGTCATAATTCAGTTCCTGGAGCACCTCAGATCTTACACGTCTGGGCAGAACGGTGATGTTTCACATTTCCGGCTAGACTACTGGAATCCTCGTAGCCCCCCAAAAGTCCAGCCCCTCTGATGTAGTCTACGCTCTGCTGGAGGGCCCTCGGGGGACCTGTATCCCTTGCTGCCAATTGCCAGATTGCTTTCTGACATTCTTCCTTGATTTGCTTTTGCTAATATAGTAATTTTCCTGATGTTTTATTTAGGTAAATCCATGAGAGAACTAAAAGCAAGAGCTATATCTTTTCTAATCCCTTGATCTATTTCTTTATGATATTACAGTCAGGTCGACAACCTAGGACGACCAGCAGGATGCTGTTGTCCTCAACTCCAGGCTGTCCTCAGGCTGCAAGGGGGCTGCTCTAGCTCCCTCCATCACATTCCTACCCCAGCCAACAGAAAGAGCAAGAAGAGGACCTTTATCCTTAGGGGCACAACCTGAAAGCTGTGGGACTCACTTCTCCCAACCTATTGGCTTTAACTTAGTCACGTGGTTACAACCAGGTGACAGAAAGCTGGGGAAATGTCTCCCGCTGTGTGGCCACATGTCTACATACACGCAATCACAGTGAACACACGGTACTTCTGTTACTATGTAGCAGGGGAGGAGAGATGCTGGGCAAACGAACTTCAGTGGAAGCAGGAACAGCTGGACCACTCACTTCAAAAAAAGAACAGATTGTCAATTGTAAAGAAATAGCTGGATCTGCAGGAAAAGAGAGCCCAAAGCGGGCTCAGCAAAGGCCTCTAGGAAGGGTTCCAGGGAGGCAGGGTCAGCCCTCTGCCCCTGAGCGGACCTCTCCACCCACATCTCACTGATGACCTCCCCTGCATCTGCCCTGGTCAGTCTGGATTGTCTACATTTGCAATTAGGGTTAATATTTTCTTTAGAAAGTTTCATTTCTCTGCCTCTTTTTGAAAGATTACCAGGATTCTTGAATTTAGCATGACATTTGGGGTCCTCTTTCTGAGCCCATCATGTAAGGAGAGGGACCCCGTCTTCCCGCGGAGAACGAGAAATGCGTCTATGAGATGCTGTAAGCAAGTTCTGGCTTCACCCGGGATGCAGGGATGTGCCTCTTCGGCGGGGCGCTGCCGCCCTCTGGTGGCCGCGAGCCGCACTCACAGGTCCAGAACCGGGTTCCCGCGGTGCCACGAATTCTCCAGAATCCCAGGTGGCGAATTTGGCGTGTATGTCTTCCTGCAAACACTTTGAAGTCTACTTTCAAAAACGAATCCATAAAATGAATAGAATGTTATACTACGTTCTCTGAAGATTGGTATAAAATCTTTAGAACAATGATGAAGCTTAAAAATCTGATTGCAATATTGCTACAATTCATTTTTTTCTTGCCTTTAACATTCATACAATAGTAGATTGGCTCTTTGACTTTTTTTTTTTTTTTTGCTGTGCGACCACCTATATTGTGGTTTTTCGGTGTTTGCTTTTTTGTTTTGGTGATAGCATATGTGTTTATGAATGTGTCTGTGTTTACATACGACTTAGGAAATAGAGCATATATATATTTTTAAGATATATATTTTAGGGCAGTTTTTAGGGTATTCTAACTAATAAAGAAGAGTTGTTTTTTTTTTAAAGTGATATAGTCTCCTACTAATTAATTCTAAAGTTAGGCATCTCTTTTTTCTAGCTTTCTAAATTCTGGGGATATCAGAGTTTGTCTTCCCCTGATTACTAGGACAACAGAGGGACAGGGTGGCATTTGGGGTGAGTCAGTATTCACTGGGAACTGTTACTGCTTTTGGTCTGTGCTGCGTGAGGAGTAGGGAAAGGAGGGGGTCCGCTCTGGAGACACCCTGTCTAAGCTGACAATGACACTCTTGCCGAAACTCGGGAGCCTGGCCTTGGGGACACACGGGAGCTGTCTCTCAGTCATCCACAGTCACCTACAGATCAGACTTCGAATGATTCCCATCCAACTGTGAGCCAGCAGCCCAGCCAGAGGCTCTGCATCAGGACCACCAGGCAGCGCCCTGCTGAAGGGAGCAGGGGCTATGGGCTCATGGTGACGGAGATGTCCATGGCCTCTTCGGCCATCGCATCAGCCCTTTTGTCCCTTCTCACTGATTACTCTCAAATGACCCATCCCTGTGGGGTAGACAGTCACCCCCACAGGCTCTGTGTCCTGGGCTCACAGCCGGACCACACTCCCCACGGCCCTGGGCGTGGGACTCAGTTCCAGCCAGAAATCCTGAGTGACAGGTGCAGTGCTGCATGTCTGGCTCTAGCCCAAAATAACGCCCGGTGAATGCTCTTTGTTGGCTGGGATGGAGCCGACCCCCAGGGCACCTTGGGAACCAGTGGGTAAAACCAGCAGAATTCCCACTCGGTCTGAATTCCCACTGACCGGTCCCCTTCCCGGGGCTCCCATGTGAACCAGAGTTAACTCCTATTAGGTTTGAGACAAATTGTATTATTCCGGTTCTGTTTGCACCATTGAGCCCATGCACGCAGAGCGATCGCTCTGGGCCGGGCTGTCCTCCCCCCACAAAGGATGCCCCCCCCATCCCTGCAGATGCTCCTGCTTCCCTCTGCTCACTCCTCCACGCTCCCCTGTCCCCACGCATGCTCCCGTGCTCCCCTGGTCGGCACTTCCCCAAGGGGTGGGGCTGTCAAGCAGGAGCCCACCATTCTCTGCCCAATTCTGAATCCTCTGTGTCTGCACCCGCAGACCTCTGTCCCCTGTTTCAGACGTGGGAGCGGCCCCCTCCCTGACAAGGGCCGTCTGGCGGATCGATTCTGGGTCTCGATTCCTCCCTCCCTGCGTATTGCACAGCCACCTGCTGGCTGCGGCCCCTCGTGGGTCCAGTGTACACGAACCCCCCTGATTTGGGACTTTGCCTTATGACTTGTTGTGGCAAGGGGTCGTCGGCAGATGAGCCCTGAGCGGAGGCTGGAAATGGGCTCTGGGGTTGGGCTCGTCCTCGTGGCCTTTGCCGGGTGGACCCTGAGTGCCTAGAGCCGTTGGACACCCTGTGAACCTGGACCAGCAGCCCGGAGCCACGCAGGGAGAGCGGCTTTCCAAGGACCCCCTGACACCAAGGGGAGAAACATCGATGTTTCTGCGGTCTGCTCTGAGATGCTCTGGCGGTGGCTTCTGCTCTCCCGTCCCCACCCCTCGTGTCCCTGTGTCCCCTCCCACCAGCTCAGCAGCATCAGTGGACCAGCAGATGGTGTTGCTCCCGTCTAATAATACAACATAAAAACATAAAGCCACCTCTTTACACCACCCTGCCTCTGTCTCCGCCCCTTCCTGCCTCGGTGCTCGGCTGTGCTCCAGCTCACTCCACCTCGGAGTTAGGTCCTGTCCCCACCACCTCACTGACCTGGAACCGTCAAGGTTGCTGTGACCTTGGTGTTCCAGACTCAAGGAATGCGCGCCTCTGGTCAGCCTCCCAGACCGCCCTCACTGGTGACCCCGTGGGGAGGGGGTCATGTTTCTGTCCGTGGCCCCTCCCCTGTGTTGCTGTTGCCCCCCTGCTCTGTCTGACCCCTCAATGCGGAGCTGCCCCGACTCAGTGTTGTGTTGTTCTGCCTCCCCTCCCTGTGCCCTCCTCGCTGGGGTCACGTCCTCATCCTTGCATTTCAGGCCCCCCCCCCCCCCCCCCCCCGGGCCCCCCCCCCCCCTCCTTCTTTTTCCCCCCCCCCCCCCCCACATGCTGATGACAAGTCTGGACCTTTCTTTGAGGTTCCAGGCTCCCAAACAGACCTGCCTCTTGGAAGTGTCCTCCACACATCTCCAAGGGGTCTCAGATGCCACAGGGAGCTTGAGAGCTCTGCGTCTTTCCCAGAAGCCTCCTTTTGCCCCCGTCTTTCCCTTTTTGGTAAATGTCGCCTTTACCCACCTTGTTTACCAAGAGACCCCACTGTCAGGCCACCCCCCAGGCCGGTCGGTTCTGTCTCCATAGACATCTCGGGATGTGTCTGTGCCTACTGCCCCTCGCCCCTGCTGCATCTTCTCATGCACAGACTATTGCAGTAGCACATTGGTTCATCTTGTCACTCTCTCGCCTGCCTTGTCCACACTGCAGCCAGAGCAGAATTTTAAACCTGTAGTGCATGCTCTTCCTCTCCTGCTTAACCCTTGTCGGTCACTGTCTTTGCTCTTAGAAGACAATCTTGACTTCCCCCTGCCAGGCTTGACACCATGTCCCCACTGCCCCTTCCTTGTATCACGTGGCTCTCAGCTCTCACTCACAGCCTCCCACCCATGGCTCTGTTCCTTCCTCCCAGAGGCCCCATCTTCCTGCTTGGGCCTCTCCCACCCTCTGCCCTGTTGCTCCTCTCTGGCATAGATGGTGCTTGCCCATCCTGCCAGGTTTCACTGGAGCGCTACCTTCTCGGTGGGGCCCCCTGACCTCCCCACCCAGGAGGGTCCCCACTATTATCTTCTGACACTGCCGGCTCTTGGTGGCCTCCAAGCATCTCACATGCTCCTTCCTCCATTCGTTCTCCATATTTTACTTTTTAGAGTCTGTGTCCAGCTGGAGAGGAGCTGTCACCAGGGCAGGACCAGCGATGGCCAACGTCCGGCACATGCTTCCACACTCACGCACACTTGTCTAATTAATGCACAGATGGACACACATCTTACTACCACTTCCAGCTCCTCTCCTGTCGCCCTGTCCCTGACTTCTTGGCTTGGGCTGCAGCTCTGATCCCACTTTGTGATACCCACTTACAGCAGCTGGGAAAGCATCACATTCTTGCTCGAATGACAAAAGGCCCCCAAGGGGTGAGTTCTGTGGCGAGGGGCCATCTTTTCAACTCTGTACCCCTGTGTCTAGAAAGACTTGATGTATAATCCATGCTCTGTTATTTTCTTTTCTCTCCGTAAACTCTTGGGTCCAACCTCTTCCAATTGGGCATTAGGCGTCCCGATTTTGTCACTTAGTAACTGTGTGGTCCTGGCCAGAGTTTTGAACCTCTCAGAGCCTCGGTGGGCTCATCTGTAGATGGAGGGCAATAATACTTTCCTTGTTTCCCTCACTGGTTTTGTAAACAAGAATCACTTATTATGGCAACTGCGATGGTGCATTTAATATTTTGGACTGTGGTGGCTTATAGAGGCACAGAAGGCACTGTGTGTGTCAGTGCAGACTGTTGACACCCTCCAACAGCCTGCCTGACTTATGGGAAGTTTGTCAGGCTATGGAGGAAGAGACGATCAAGGACCAGCCAGGGCCGTGGAGGTGTCCCTGGAATTCTCGTGAAAGGGAGATCACTTAGGAGACCAGGCCTTGAAATGTCCTGGAGCAGGAGCAAGGATGCTCTAAGCAGAGAGGAAGGAGGAAGGTGGGGGCTGGGACAGGGTCCGTGCTAGGATGTGGGATGGAGGAGGAAGCTCTGCCCAGTGATAGGAAAAGAGAAGCCATTTGCATGCCGCTGTTCTTCTGTTTTCTGATCACAACTCACAAACTATTATTTCTCTTCAGGGTCCCTGTTCCACTGGTGTCAAGTGTGGAGAGGTCGTCGTCCTTCGTATTGTCCTCTGGGAAGCGTGGTCCTCCGGTGGCGGTGGAGCAGGGTTGGCTGCCGAGGAGCGGAATTCTCCCCCTCTCTGTGCGGTCCCCGTTTACAAAGGGCTTCTGTGCCTCAGCCAGTCATCCCAAGGACCCTTTGAGGAAAGTGTGCTAATTTTTCAGGGGAAAATGTAGGCTCCACATGGCCACGTGCCCTAGGTCACACAGCCAGTTCGCAGTGGGACTAAAACTCAAATTAAGGCCTCAGAGCTCCCCGCCTGGGGTGCCCACAGCCTGGTGTCCCATTCTGACTTCAGAGCCTGGGGTCAGAGCGCCAGATCCTACTGACAGGGAAGGTCCCCAGGCTCTGGCATCCAGGTGACGGCTTCTCTGACAGTGTTCACCAGCACTTGTCCTCTGGCCTATGGTTTCGGTGAAAAAGAAACTTGAAACTGAGACTGTGTGGCCTCATTATGAATTCATTGTGGGCCCGGTCGGGTTTCCGGGATCCTGGCACAGGGATTTCTTCTTAGTGTCTGAAGGTACTAAGCATTTTCTGATTTTCAAAGAGACCCTTCTGTACTTCACACCCATGAGCGTGGCTACTATAAAAAAGAAGGAAGAGAATTATTGATGAGCATGTGGAGAAATTTGCACCCTTGTGCACTGCTGGTGGGAATGTAAAATGGTGCAGCCACTGTAGAAAAGAGTATGGCGATTCCTTGGAAAATGGAAACTAGAATTATCATATGGTCCAGCAACGCCACTTCTGGGTACATACGTGAAAGAAGTGAAAGAGGGACTCAAAGAGATGCGTGTACACCTGTGGTCATAACAGCATTATTCACAACAGCCAAAAGGTGGAAGCAACCCCAGGGTCCACGGATGGATGGATGGATGGATGGATGGATGAACCAAATGGGGTAGATACATGCCAGGGAAGTTTATTCAACCTTAGGGAGGAGAAATTCTGACACATGCCACACCATGGATGAACCTTGAAGACATTATGTTGAGTGAAATAAGCCAGTCACAAAAAGACAAATACTGTGTGATTCCACTCATATGAGGTCCCCCCTAGATAGTCAAATTCACAGAATCAGAAAGTAGGATGGTGGTGCCAGAGCCTGGGGAAGGGGACGCGGGAAAGGGGAGTTGCTATTTAATGGGGACAGAGTTTCAGTTTTGGAAGATGAAAGAGTTCTGGAGATGGATGGTAGGGATGGTCGCACAACAATGAGAATGTGCTCAATGCCACTGAACCGTGCACTTGAAAATGGTTAAGATGGTAAATTTTATGTGTATTTTACCACAATTTAAAAAAGAGGCATTTTGAGGATGCCTATTGTTTGGGGACCCCATGAAGTCTAGCAGTATGTTCTGGAAACCTCTGTCACATGAGGCATTTCACAGCCCCCAACCAAGCCCTCAGGCAAACGTGGAGTCCGCTCATTATCCTAAGCCTAAATAAATCAAAATTGTTGACTGACTTATTGGCAGAAATGGTTATGAAAATACAGAGGAACAGCTTTCTCCAATAGCTATGAAAATGATGGTATTTTCTTTTGTGTTAGTGTCTTCCCAGAAGATTCTTGGAGATATAATTTTAAGTTTGCCTCTGGATCCAAACTTCAAAGTAGATTTAAAAAAGAAAATCAACCTATTACATAATTAATAAAGTTAAATTGTTAACTTTAAGTGAGGTTCATTGTTCGTTCATTAATTATTTATTCCACAAATTTAGTAAGCGTCCACTGTGTTCCAGGCCCTGGGCAAAGTGCTTGGGATGCAAAGAGGAAGTGATGCCGTGTGAGCTTCGAGGAGCCGACGTGGAAAAAGCAGACGTGAGCACCACAGGCCGGCCTTCATGGTGGGAGAATGAATTACTCGCTGTGTTGGGGTCCAGGAGGGGTCTTGTCAGTGAGGTTCCACACAGAAGGCAGGTCTCAGGGGCAAGACCAGAAAAGGTGGGTAGGAATTTGCAAGAAACAGAAACTAGAGCATCCCATGCAGGATGTCCTGCATCTGGAGGACTCACTTATGGCCAAGGAGGAATCAGTGGCCTCTCGGATTTTGGAAAGAGAAACGACAAGGTTAAGAGCGTTTTAACACAGTGATCACATGATCTGAATAAGGAAAGACATCCATCACTCGGAGCAAAATCCGGGCTCCTGGCTCTCAGTACCCAATATGCCGGGATTCAGATGATGCTGAGATTTGCAAGATGCACAGATGATGGTGCACCTGCTTCATTACAAGAAGTCAGTCACTGGAGAAAAGAAACTAAAACTTGCTACTGACAGCAAAATAGTTGCGGTTCTGAGGCCCGTCATCTGTTGTCTACCCGCACTCTCCTCTTGAGTCATTTCCTTGCTCCGAGGGAATAATTTGGGGAAGGCTAAGAGCCTCGTTACTCCGTCTCTTTAAGGGAGAACGCCCTTTGAGTATTTGCAGGGCGTCTTGGAGAGGAGCAATGGGACAGGATGCCACAGGAGCGTCCTCAGAGATGGGTGTTCACAGCATCCTGAATCTTCCTATGTACAAAAAAACCTGTCCCATTTCACAGATGTGCAGAATAAAACTTGTCAGCTTCCTTAGAAAAGATCCAGAAAGGATTTACTAGAAGAAAGAATGGTAATTAACCCTTGACTTTGCAGAAATTTTCAGCATTCAGTTCACAGAGCACCCATTGTATGCAGACTCTGTGTTGAAGGATGTGTGGGTGCAAAGCTGTGTCCCCAAAGGGCCCCAGGCTGGTTGGGGTGTCAACAAAGGTGACAGGATAAACGGATCACTTGAAAATAGCAAAGAAGCACCTCCTGAATTCTTCTCATGTGCTGGGCTCGGTGTTCAGCAGGGTCGTACGTATGATTTTCTTTAATCCCCACAATAACCCACAAGTCAGCGTTTGTACCCTCATTTTACAGAAGAGGAAAGTTCAGAGCAGTTTGGTGATTTGTCCCAGGTCACAAAGCTGGAAGTGACAAAGCGGGAGGCTGACCTTGGCCACGAACCCAGTGGCTCTCAGCCCTGGCTGTAAATGAACACAAAGAATGAGGGAAATTAAAAATCCCGGTGCCCACATCCCTCATCAGACCAACTGAGTCAGGATGGCCAGTGTGGACTCTGGCAGGAGGGTTTTCTAAAAGCACCCCATCGCCCAGCCAGCTGCGCTGCGTTAGGACCACGGCTGAGCAAAGGGGAGGGTGGCGGGCTCTGCCCAGGAAGCAGTAGACCTTAGGAGGCAGCAACAGGGTGAGGAGATGCCCCTATTTGCCAGGCTGAAGGAGTGAGCGGGGAGGTGCAGGGAGCAGCTAGTGGCTGTGCCCCTGGAGTGGATGCCATGCCCAAGCGAAGGGCCAGCGGGGGCCCTGCATGTTTGGTGGTGCTTGCTGGCAAGCCTTTTAGGTGGCTGTTTTTGTCCCATCCAAGGACACATGCGGTTGCCATGGCATCTGTTCCGTGTCTATGTGACTTCACAGTGTGGATTTACCTGTGTAGAGAGTCACGGATCTCCACGTCCAAAGGCAGGAAAATGGTTAAGACGCATCCCCTGGATAGACATTTGGGTAATCAAGTAAAGAAGACCTATGGGGAGTTTATCATAATATGGAAAATGTTTATGTTAAATGTTAGGTTTTGTTTAAAAGCAGCACTTAAAGTTGTGTGTGCCGTACGTTCAGGGGAAGCAAAATGAGACATTTCTTTTCAAAGGAAAAAAGAAAACAGGGGAGGCGTAGGATGTGTTTGCATCAGAGAGTTTTATTCAGACTTTTCACATCCTCCTCTGGGCACGCTCCCCTTCTGAGTCCTTGGAAGTCTGTTTACTTAGGAGAAAGTAGCAAAGACTTTCTGATCAGATTCATGTTCCCCTGGGAGCTATTGGGCACATTCCTCTCCCTCTGTCAGGTGGGTTTTCACACTCGTCAGAAGCACAGTAGAAGGAAGACCCTCGCATTGCAAGTTTGGTTCTGATAAGGAGCCTACCTGGGAGGCACACAGTTCCAGGAGTGAGAGGGAGTTTTGCCATTTTCTCTTGTCTAATGCCGTTGCTTTTAACCTTAAATATTACAGAGATCATGCGTCTGCCTGGGAAAGCAGCTGTCTCTCCATGTGGACAACACAGGTGCAGCTCCAGGTGAGGCTGACAGGTGTGGAGCTACAGGGACCCGTGTCATGACAAAGTAGACCTCAAGCATTTTGGTGACCCCCTTTTGGGACCATCCTTCCAGGTCTGAACAGAGAATGAAACATAAAGCTGTTAGGAAGGTGACTTTCAAAATCCTTTGTCACCAACATGAGCTACAAGGCTGGGGCATCACTGGGGAGGCATGAGATGAAAAGATGCAGCCTTTGCCGGCATGTCCAGGAGCCGGGGTTGCAGGCGGTACCCACTTCTCTGTGGTGTCTCCCACCTGTGCAGAGAAGGCCGGTACCACCTCCCACCCCAGCCCCTGGTGCCCTTCTGCACCCGTTAGTCATGGTTTAGGGTTGGAAATCACCAGTTCACAGGCACTTCGGTATCTCACACCGGGAAGCATAAAGTACTGACTGTCTTTATTAGCGGGGGAGGCAAAGTAAATTGTAAAGGCATTTAGGCATTCAAAGTGAAAAAGAAAAAACAACAGTTCTAGAGGCCATTTTGAGAAATTTAGTAAGAAAATGTTTCTTATAATAAACCAGGGAACTAACTGCGTTGTCTTTGCTGTGGAGTATCATCTATACAAATGCAGTGAGATTTTATAAAACTAAAAACCTTATGTGCTCAGGAGAGCCTAGCGTGGAAGACAACTTACATACCCTGAATCTCTTCGCAGAACCCCAAAGTCCTGACTTTCCCGTGTCGGTTGTCACCAGTCTGTGCAATAGGTGAGAAGAAAGCAGAGATTTTGGGTATTTACAATCTGAAGCACAGAGATGAAACCGACTTGCCGAGACCAGAGTGAGAATGAAACGAGCTCGCAGCCTCTCCTCCTCTGTTGCTCGTCCATCCAGGCCCTTTAACTCGAGAATGGGTGTGTAGTGGCTGCTGGAGTCTTCAATTTAGCCATTTCCTCCTCATCGTGTATAAAGGGAGGCCCAGCCTCCTAATTTTGATCTGCTGCTCTAGTTACGTAAAACAGCAGAAGAAAATCCTGGAAAAGAAAATATTTAGTGCCATTTGGGGCAGTTATGTCCAAGTCTGTTCCCCGATCTTTGTGGTGGAGTCTCAAGAATCCTGCCTCATGGCCATTCTTACTTAGATCCCAGGGGTTTCTCATCCACACGGGGGTGAGGGAGCTCGCTGTCCTCACGAGTAGGAGTCTTTGAGGTCGCAGCCCGTGGCCTCTGCTTCCTGCCCTCGGCCTCTGAGTGTGTAGAAGACCTTGCGATAGGAGAGTCTGAAGGTGGGGTTCGAGAAGCAGTACACCACCGGGTTCAGCACGCTCTGCAGGTAGGTGAGGCTGCTGGTCACCTCGGACAAGTGCTCCAGGGCTCTCCGGACCCTGCAGCTGTCCAACCTCCAGAAGATGGTCAGCAAGATTTGGGCCACGAAGCTGGGCAGAAAGCACAGGGCAAACAGCACCACGACCACGGCCACCAGCGCCTGGGCCCTCTGCAGCTTGGGCTGCTTGTCGGGGTCTCGGAGCCTCTTCTGGAGAATCCTGATGATCCTGGCGTTGCAGACCAAGATGAGGCCAAAGGGAAGAATAATTTGGAGGAGGAAGAACACTTTCTGCCAGATAACGCTGAAGGAGAAATCTCCTTGGGGCTCGAAAGTGGGGCACGCAGCCTCCGAGATGAACAAGCTCTGGTGGCTGAGGGCTGCCATCAGGAGCCAGACGAGGATGGAGATGCCCCAGGCTGCCCGCAGGGACAGAAGGTTGACCTTGAGCCTCGGGTGGACCACTCGGAGATAACGGTCTAAAGCCACGGCCGTGAGGAAGGCAACGCCCACCCCGCGGCTGAGGGCCCGCAGGAAGATGAGGGTTTGGCAGGCCGAGAGTCCAAGGCTCCAGGTCTTGTGTGTCAGGTAGGAGGCTGCATGGAAGGGCAGGCAGAGGGTCAGCAGGAGGTCGGCGATGACCAGGTTGAACAGGTAGACGGCGTAGGGCTTCCACACCTTCAGACGGAAGCAGAATGTCCACAGCGCGATGGCATTGCCCACGAGGCCCAGCCCGCACTCCAGCACGAGCAGCACAGCCACCGACCCCTCCACCGCCGCGCTGTGCATGGAGCAGTTGGCCAGGGGCATGACGCTGCGGGTCAGCGGCTGGAGACGACTCAAGGGTGGCAGCCAACTGCAGAGACCCGGGACTTCGGGGTATGCTCGTTGCTCTTTCACACAAAAGGAAAGAAAAAAAATCTTCCCCGTGTCACAGAAGATGTAAGTTCTGCATTTTCTCAACAAGGAAATATGCAGCACCAGCATCAGAATAAAGTCAAAAGCAAAGCAAAACTTTTGGAGGAAAGAGGACCGGGTTGGGGGGAGGGGAAAGATCCCCTTGCAGTTCTGTTCTGCTCTGTTTTGCCCTAAAAAAGGGGAAATTGTGTTTCACTTCACATCATCTGGCGCTAAATTGGAGCAGTAACATCCTGAGAACGCCCGGGTGAGTGCGACTGTGCTTCCGCAGCTGTGGCCGAAGGAGCTGGAAAAGTTTAATTATGTGAAGACACTGTCGTCCTTATAAGATCAAAATAATGGTTGGAACAAAAAGATTGTTTTCCAGTTTGAATATGTTTCGTGGGGAAGCTTTTCTTTTCATAAGTAAAGGGCATTTATGGAGACCCTCTGCTTGTGGCTTGATTTCACACACTGGCAGTCAGATCTGGTTCCTACACTCACTGGGAAGAAGATTTGCGGTCCTCTGTGTGTCCAGGGACAAAACAATGCCTGGCAAGTAATGAGGGTCAATAAATAAATATTGAATGAATCCAGTCATCTCTACCCTTTGCTGACCCCGGTTCACCTTGGTACTGACCCACGGTTGACCCTAATTCACATTGGTGTTGACCCACGGTTGACCCTAATTCTCTATGGTTCTGTTCAGTCTGGCTTGGGTTTTGATATTAAACAGACTTTAGTCCTAGTTCCAGTTTCTGACTTAGCAGCAGAGTGATTTTGGGAAGCAAATGCTCGTCGGCGCCCCCTGGCTTCTCCACCTGTGAGGCGAAGATGATCACACCGCCTGCGGGTCCTTGTGAGTATCTGAGACACAGGGGAAGCACTTGGCACCAGATCCGGGACCCGGTGGGCACTCAACACTTTCACTGTCATTATAAACCTCGATCTGATGCTCAGACTTCTAACAAAACTCTTTTTGCTCTCCCAACATAGTCACACAATTTTGCACCAAACATCAGTTCTGTGTCGCTTTGGTGCCGTCATTTCTGAGATCTAACTTGAAAGCTTTAAAAAGGTCTCGACAGGAATCGTTACTAAAGTTTGCTGCATGTTTATCACGTGTCATTGTTGCAAAGAACTGTGCAACAATGAGGCGAAGTAGCTACAAGCTTAAACTCTATTTTATGCATGAAGAAGTGGAGCACAGCGAGGTTGGGTAATATGCTCAAGGTCACAGGCCAGTGAGGGGCGGGAGTGGATCGTCCAGCCCAGATTCCCACCAGAGCCCGGCTTGACCACGCTGCTGTACCATTTCCTGATCGGAACAGCTTCACTCCTGAGTTCATAAAAAGTCTGTATTTCTAGAAGCCCCACCGGGCTACCGCCTTGTGAGATATTTCAGGTAATTGCACTCGTATTCCTTCCTGCTTTAATTATAGCAGGATTATCCTTTCCAGCTGGACCGCCAGCCCGTGTATCACCCCATCTCTGCATCGTGCAGGCTCACCTGCCTCTTTGCTCCCCGAGAAGATGCATTTGGTGAGTCCTCTGAGCATCTGGAATTGTAGAAATGTCCCGACTGTTGCCCGCACAGCGACACCTTCTGTGAACGAGGATTCGCCAACCACATGTTCATTATAAATGGTTCCTCGGGAGCACGTGAGGATGGAATACAACATGGGTTCCAGGGGAGGGTTGGCTGGAGACTGTGTATCTCATCTCTAACACGCACAATGACACCCAGAAAAGCTGCTAACTCACCCAACTCTTCAGGGATGGAAGTTGCATAAACGCAGGAAAGAAATGGATTAAGTCTCTTTCTCTCAGCTCATTGGAAACTCTGACGGACCTTGAAAGCTACCTCTTAATTGCAGATTTCAGTTTATACCAAAAACTTTCTAAGATATAGGTATTCTAGTTCAACAAGTGACACAGACATTAATAATTACACATTTTCCTTTTTAAATATAGGAAACCAAAGTTATGAGATTTTTTAAAATTCTGCTTCTTTTTCTTAGCACGTTGACTTATCTTCCTTACTGCTAAAAGAATGAATTGTTCCTTCCTTCCTGTCTTTTAAAGTCATACTATTTGAGCTTCTCCCTCAGGGATCTTGTCTTCTTAAATCTTATTGTCCCCAGAAACTCATTTTCCATCACCAGTCCTGTTTATTCAATGCTCTTCCTATTTGGGCTACTTCTCTGTTCTCACTTCCATTTGTGTGGTGCGTATTTCTTTTACACTCCTGTTCCTAAATTTAAGTGAAAACGGACTTGTTGCTTTAAACCCACATACAAATGTAATTCTATGCATTTTTCCTTTCCAGTTTTCCTTTTATGTCTGAAAATAGCCAGAAGGAAGACCTTGTAAAGACTGAATAAATACTCTGACTTAGACGTTCCTGTCACTTGCTGTGACGTCAGACAACTGTGAAGTTGGGAGGAACAGGATGGTCCCCATAAAGCCGCCCCCTCTCTGACACCAACTGTAGGTGTGGGGGTCCCCGAGAACCCCCTCAGTCTGGATGATTCTCTGAAGGACTCACAGAGCTCATTGGACGTTGTTATATTCATGGTTGTGTCATATTACAGGGAAGGACGTGGATTAGAATCAGCCGAGGGGAGGGACATGGGACAGAGTTCTGGAGAGTAATCAGCATGGAGCTTCCGTTGTCCTCCTCTGTGGAGTCAGGAAGCATTAATCTCCCCGGACAGATGTGTGACAACACGCACCGGGCATGTCAACCAGGGGAGCCCCCTGGAGCCTTGGTGACCAGAGTCTTTATCACATTATTTATTTATCACATCACATTATTACTACTTGCCTGCCCAAGGCCCCCAGGCAAAGACACCCCTATCAAGCGTAACATTCCATGGCCACTGGGCTTGGAGATCAGCAGCTAAGGGCAAAGGTCAGCCCTCTTTTTGGTCAAAGTTAAATTCTTTATCACATATTTATTTAATCAAAAAAATTCAGGGAGCTGGCTTGGTGGCATAGTGGTTAAGTTCGTGTGCTCCACTTTGGTGGCTGCCTGGGGTTCACAGGTTTGGATGCCAGGTGCAGACCTAGCACTGCTCGTCACGCCATGCTGTGGTGGCATCCCACATAAAATAGAGGAAGGTTGGCACCGATGTTAGCTCAGCGACAATCTTCCTCACCAAAAGAAAAAAAAAATCAGGACATATTAAATGTTACTCATTTTGTGATGAGATTACAAATGCTCATAATTCTATATTATACTTCCTAACTTTAAGAGACTTCTATTCCAGTGGGCAAGAGCAATGAATAAACACACTTGTAAAGAATAACATGATACAAGTAAAGAAAAGATGCAATTGAAGTGGAGGTGGGTAGGAGCGGGGTCAGGAGGGAAGGAGGAGAAAATTACAGTCTGCTTGAGTGCCGGGGTGAGGCCCGGGGCAGGAAAGTACAGCTGGGTGAATACAACCACAGACTTGGGTGTGCCCAGCTGTGCAACGTTTATAGCATTTTGGGAAGACTAGTGATTTTTCTCAACCTCGGTTAGCGAGTTTTTGTAGCCTCTCAAAAGTTCACTACATCTCATGTTCTTTTCTTTCTCTCATATTTAGGTGATTGCCCCCCTCTGTGACCCTGCCCTCCCTCTCTCTAAGGAATAACTCATTCACCTGAGCTTGGCACTACTTCCAAGTCCATGGTGAGGTCACACTTCACTGCTTTTGTCCTATTTCCACCTGCAGTCCTGGGGGAGGGGGCGGGGTGTGATGCTGGAGAAAGGAGCTATGGTCATTTCCAAAAACAGTGGAATTGTTTCAGAAAAAGAAGCTGAAAGTACCATCTCAGAGGTTAGAACTCCCATGGATGCGGCAGAGTTCAGAACCCATATCGGCGTGTACGGTTTGGTGGAAAAGAATTTTTCGGGGGCCGGCCCTATGGTCCAGTGGTTGAGTTCACACTCTGCTTCAGTGGCCCAGGGTTTTGCAGGTTCGGATCCTGGGCGTGGACCTAGCACTGCTCATCAGGCCCTGCTGAGGCGGCGTCCCACATGCCACAACCAGAAGCATCTGCAACTAGACTATACGACTATGTACTGGGGGCGCTTTGGGGAGAAGAAAATAAAAAAGAGGAAGATTGGCAACAGATGTCAACTCAGGGCCAATCTTTAAATAAAAAAAATAAAAGGAATTTTCACAACCTCAGAACATTCCCATAATGTGAATATCATCAAAGGACTGAATTACTAATGCAATCAGTGTTTCATGCATAAGAGATCACTTTGAACATAATTCATTGTTATAGAAAAATTGTAATCCTACAAAAATAAGACTTTAATGAAAGGGGAATAATTGTCCTCAGGCTCCAACACTGAGTCAAAACATGGATTGTGCAGATGCACTTCCTGGTAAAAAAGCTTTTTTTTTTCCCTTCATTTTTTCAGTACGGGTTAAAATGAAGCACGGAGTTTCAAACTCAGAATGATGGAAAACCCCTGAATAGATTTTCCCGAGTGGACACGCAAGAGGAAGAGGGGGGCAGAAGTAAAACTGAAAGCACAGAATCCGTAAATAAGACCAGGTTTCACAAGGTGGTCTTTTCAGTTTTGTTGCTAATGGAGAAATCGATTTAACACATCAGAAATGGTGTTCCTTACATTTGTTTGTGTGTGAAACCGGTGATTGTTAAATACGTTGTCATTCGTTTGGGTGCTCATTCCGTAAACTGCTGGGGTACCTGATGCATGTCCAGTCCCGCTCTGGCCCTGGCGGTACAGTGGCATCGAGGCAAAGTCTGTGTCCCTGGATCAGCGTCCAGCAGGGAAAATGGACAGTCAGCGAGTGGACCATCAGGCGGGAGTGAGTGTTGCGAATCAGAGAGAGTGGACAACATGGTGACAGCAGTGCTATTTTGAAAGGTTGGCCTTCAAAGGCCTTTCTGAGAAGGGACACTTTTTTTTTTTTTGGTGAAGAAGATTGGCCCTGAGCTAACATCTGTTTCCAAAATTCCTCTTCTCCCCACCCCCAAAGCCCCAATGCATATTTGTATATCATAGTGGTAAGTCATTCTAATTTTTCTATGTGGGACGCCAGCACACCATGGCTTGATGAGCAGTGTATAGGTCCACACCCCGGATCCAAACCAGCAAACCCTGAGCTTCTAAAGCGGAGCACAGGAACTTAACCACTCGGCCTCAGGGCCGGCCCCAGAAGGGACATTTTAAGGGAATCCTTGAAGGCACATGAGGGAAGGAGTCAGTGGCTGTGTGGGGGACAGGAAAGACATGCAGGATTTCTCCTAGAATTGAACAAGTTTTTGGAACTTTCTTTTGGAAGAATGAGTAAAAGCATCCAAGAGCATTTTTAAAATTAGATACTAAAATGTATTCTTAGGTTATGGGAATTAATCTCATCTTGATGCAGAAATAGAAAGATCAACGGCAGAGAACAAACAATGAAGAAATAAAGTCAAATCGGTGAGTAAATAGGATGAACTTGCTTGCAAATACTCTGTGCTTTTATTCTAAAAAACTCACTCTCCGTATTGTTTTCTGTAATGTGAAATTACAGATGCCTTTCTATGGTGGCCAGCGCAAGAAAGCGGAATCTGTCAATAGGAGATGGTGCTCTTGGCTAGGCAGCCCTGGGCGCCGGGTGTGGCCGGCAAAGTGCCGTCCACCGCGTGTCTCTTTAGCAGATTTTGGCAGAGATCCACACGCCGTTAGCAAAATTCTCTGCTTTATATTAAATGAAACGTCCTTGAACCTGTGCTCCGGTCAGGGAAGACCTTACACCAGAGGATACTCCCCCCCAAATGATCTTCACACTGAAGACGGGGGTGAAGAAAACCAGCACTGGAGGCTTCTGCCCCGGTTCCCACCTCCTCCTCGTCAGTTACCCCCTTGTTCTATTCTCACAACACCTCTGACATCCCTGGGGCACCCTCTGGGGCAGTGGAGACCTGCAGAGCCGCTGGCCTGCGGTCGCCCCGGGCACAAGGAGCAGTGGGGTGGGAGTGACAGACTGCCATCTCCTCATCAAGGTCAGGAGCCCTATCCTCATAAATAACACCTACGTCATCTGTGCAAGGGATGGATGCGGAGGACGTCTGGGCGGACAGAGCACGGCGGGCTCTGTGGCTGTCCTCCAGCGCAGCCTGCTTCCTGGCCTTGCCAGCAGGCGCCAAGCTGCAGCGGCATCTGGACCACTGAGGGAGGGCTCCTCCTCTATGCTGCTTTATGTGGCTCGCGCTCTCCTGCAGGGGACGCTGCACCCAGGCCGGGCGTCCTGCTGATCACAAGGCTGTAGGACAGACAGTGTGACTATCCAACAGCACAACCCAGAGCACCAGGCACATGGATTCACCCACCTAACTGGTCCAGGGAGGATGTGACCTTGGAACCATGGAACTAGGGTGGTCATGAGACATTGGGGGAGCTGCTGTGTCAGACCCTGATGCAGCTGGACCCCGTCCCACAGCACAGCTGTGACCAGGGTCCCTGGGACCACTCATACACTGAGTAGAATGCATGCATGTCCAAAGGCTTCCATCTGCTGGCTTTCTAAATATTTGGTTATTACCTATACAGGACTGTCGATGAGAAATGATGGGTAACGTTTAACACCAGGCATTGTCTCTCCCACTAGTTTCTCATCTTTATTATCACAAAAATCGTGTGGACAATTTAGACGGGGAGGCATTTTGTGCAATGATGAAGTTTTGAACCATTTCTCCCGTGTAAACTTGCATATCTTATTTTCTCCTCACGAACATCTCTCGTAGCAAATCATTTGTCTTGACGTCAAAAGACAGTTTATATTTCTTCAAGAATACGTGCTAAGAGAAACGAATTCTTACTATATATTGCATGTTAAACATTTGATATTAAACACAGTTTTGGGGGGTCACTTGGGAGGGGGAATTTTGCCACCCCCAGTTTCCTGTGTTGGTAGATATATCCCATTGACTAGAAAATCACATATTTGTGACTCAGTCACGTATTTGTAAATATTTAATTATAGCTGAAGCTTAGGAAATCAGAAAGCTTGATGGCGGGTTGGGAGGTATGAGAAGGGTACGCTTCTTTAAGACAGGGAGTCAGTTTAGAATCTGCACTGTTTTCTGAGATGGGGAAGGAGGGGGGAGACAGGAGCAGCCGTGGGAGGTCACGGCCAAGAGGAACTGGATCCTGCCCCCAGGGACCGCCATGGACTAGGCGAGGTGACCATGTCTGGTTGGGGTGGCTGAAAGGACTTGTCTCCCCTAGACTGAGGGGTTTAAGAGTTTGGGGCCTGAGACTCCGGGATATTTATATTTTTTAAGAGAAATAGGGTTACAAGAATGATACACTCAAGCCAGCTTCTGAAGGGGACTTTAGTAAAACCCAGCTGGGAAAGGAATGACAGGATGACTAGGTGCCTCGCTGTCTTTGCTGTGGGTCTACTGGATTCTCTTTCCTCAGGAAACGAGCACTTTCCCCCAGCTTACTCTTCTACGGCTGTGGTTAAATTGTTCGTTCCCAAGTTCATCTGCAGTTTGGAGTTTTTCTGTGAATACATTTCTGTTGACTCACGGGCGGTGATGGGGACAATCTGAGTCATCTGTAAACCCTCCCAGGGGAAGTCAGGGGTCTGATTCTGAGTCAGCCGCTGGTCCTCTTCCTGGTAGAGGCTTCCTTGACTAGAAATGAAGGAAAGTCAGCTGAGACGGGCTTTCCGGGAGGAGACCTCACCATCCCAGGGAGCCTTTGGTTTTCTGGTTTTGCTTTTGCTTTTGTTTTGTGCGGCTTTGCGTCACGGGCAGCAACGCCGGCCTCTGAAGGATGCTCTCCTGGCCGTGTCCTCGAGCACAGAGCGACGCTGTGCACTGACACACACCTCCTTTTGCTCAAGGCCGTAGCTTGAAGGCAGGACGACCGTCCTCTCTGGTTGTTTTGGGAGGGGTCTGGGGCACGGTGACAGCCCCTCCCCGCGTCTCTAGGAGCCAGGCCCTCACGACGGCCTCCCAAGTCGGTCCAAACCTCGCCGCCCGCTGGGGGCGTTAGAAAAGCCATCGAGGCAACGTGGTAGATGGGTCTGTTTCGATTTGTGAGGTGCGGTGACTGCTCAGCTCGCGTTTGGTCCCCTCAACCTCCCGTTGAGACATTCTTGATGACATGGAGAGAGCGCTGACGGCCAGTCCATTTCGAGTTTGGCTGATTTTCTATGAATTAAAGTGTTTTTTATCCATCACTATCCATCACCTGTGGCCTGTTCGGGCCCCTCCGTTGTGTGGTTCCCAGACACTGAGATGACCTTTTCCTTGGGTTAGTTTATTAGGGAGAACGGGCTGTGATGAAGAGTGGTCACTCCATCCGACAGTGGAAGGGGAGCTCTGTGTCCCACCCGCCGCCTCACCCCGGCTCCTGACCGCCTCCTCCTTCCCCCAGGATGCTGAGCGCTCCTCTGGAGGCTGAGGAGCCAGCAGAGACCGGCGGCCCAGAGGATGGGAGGGCCGGGACCACCCCCCAGAAGGTGGCCGGACTCTCCAGGGAGGACAGCCAGGCCCAGGAGATGCTGGTGAGCCGGGTGACACTGGGCCCTGGGATGCCGGGCGCCACGGGGCTTGTGTTTGTGCTGACTTAGTCTCACCAGCTTTTATCCGGACCCTACCCCCGAGACCCGGCATGCGGGGTCCCTGTGCTTCTCATCTTGTGAGCCGTTTCGGTAATGCTTTCACGGACATCGACATTTGCCTCCTTTGAGGAGGGGCTTGGGGTGCCTTCCGTTCTGCCACTTTGTGCCTTGATGGAGCAGAGGAAGGATGCGGAGTTAAACTGGGGTATTTCAGCTTAACCTCCTCAACCCAAGAGGGGGCACAAGACTGTAGAAACTCGCTTCAAAAACTCACAAAGCTTACATCACTTAAGTTGTCCGCCCAGCCCCGAGCTCCAGCAGCTTCCTCGCCCGACTCCTCGGTGAGTCTCCCCACCCTCTGTCCCCAGGAAGGCCCTGGACGTCCCCCATCCATTGTGCCCTCTGTCCAGCCACCGTGGTCACACAGCACAGAACTGTGCCTTCTCTCAATCCCGTTTATCCTTGCAGCACAGGGTCAAAGGAAGGACCCCCTGGAGAAGCCGGTGTGTCGGCTTTAAAATGCCGTGGCCTCTGCTAATTTCTAAACAGTTGATAAACTATCTTTTTCAATACAACACAGGTGTTTTGCTTGTGTCTCTGGGAATTCAGAGCTATGAGCCACGGAACATTGATGATAACTATCTCCTGAGTGCCAGGCTCTGTTGTAAGTGAGTTCCATGCTCTATCGTCTTGGAGGCTCACAACAAACCTGTGACAAGTGTCAGGATCACACGCCACCGAGGAAGAGATGGGGCGCCTCACACCTGGCTTAAGGGCCCAGAGCCAGCACAGGGGGGACGCAGCCCCAAACCTATGTGCAGAGCCCCCACCTCAGGGTCGAGCTCAGAGTCTGGGAGGGGAGACAGGCAAGTGGACAAGTCGATGGAAACCCAGCAGAACCCTGGCCTGGCCCTCAGCAAAGCGGAGGTGGCACTCCCTCCGGGACCTTTAGAACACCATGTTTCGAGGGCACAGAAGATACAGTTATCTATTTGGGTGGAAATGCTGTGGCTTAGAGGGTTGGGTGATATTTCCAACTTCTCTTCAAAGAGGGTCCAGGTTCCAGCATTGTGGGGACCAGGCTAAAGCTTTTCCACTCTACCACTCCATGACTCCCAGGAAAGGGCAGGTGGTGGGGGACATTGTGACAACAGTGACAGAATCTCCTCACAACCAGAGTCGGAAAAGGGGTCCTAGTGAATCGTGCTGACAGTTAAGCAATTAACCCCTTCCATCAAATGACTCAGTGCTGGGCCAGGAGGGAGGCACAAGGTATGCTGATCCACCCCAAGCCTGGTGCTCAGACTGTCCCCCAACTCTGGTGGATGTCCGGCACCTCCTGGGGCTTCTGAGCCTGAGATTTCTCCTCTCTCTGTTCTCTTGATCTTTGGCTACATTCTTGTTTTCTCCCATCCTTTCCCCAATGTTAGCTTCTGTCTGTCTTGCCAAGTTTGCTAAAACGGGGAGAATTCAAACAGTTGACAGTCCTCGTGGAGGGTCTGCGGTGTGCCAGACACTGTGTGGGGTTCTCGAGACACATCAGCGGACAGCATGTCAGTCCCCGATCCTGAGGACTTGCCCTGTAGTTACTGAAGGAAGGCGGAAAGAAAGTGCCCAACGGACATAATAAACGAGTGACTGACCGACAGCAATGGAAGGTGAAAGATGCTTTGAAAAAAAAAATTGAGAAGAAACACCAGCCCCGGATCTGAACTTTCTGAGTGCAAAGTTAGGGTCCCCAGCTTACGGACCCTGCCACCTCGCATTGGTGACCTGCCCCCGGGAGCCTCAGCTTGGCGATTTCTCAGCTGGAGATCATAGTGGCGCTCATGCAAAGGCTTGTTTCAGAATTACACGCGCTGACATTTGAAAAGCAGGTGCCCAGCATTTAGGCAAATGCTAAGCAAATACTCAGTAAATGGTATTTTTGTAACGAAAGGGGGTGATCTGGACGTCGTCGTGAATTTTCACGCTGTTCCTGCATCCTACCCGGGGAAAATCAGAATGAAACTCTAGTCCCCAAAGCGAGGCTGCCCCATCTCTTCATCGGCAATGTGGGGTCATGACACCGCTCCCAGGCAGGCTGTGCGGATCTGAGACAATGGGCCATGGAACTCGAGAATCACTGTTTCCAGGTCCAGCATCTGGTCACAAGGGTGGGCGAGTGGCCAGCACACTGGGAGTCCCACACACACGACCCAGTCGTGGAGCTTAATTCCCACCTGGCTTCTAAGTGGAGACACTCATCTCGTCCCTCCCTGGGATCTCTGCTTCTCCCTCTCGCCTTTACTGGAAACATGTCGGGTGCAGATTCCACACAGGGGAACGTGACCAGGGGTTCGACCAACAGAGATCCTTCCAAGATCCCCTGTTCCCCCCCAGCCTTTCCCTCTGCCCCAAAGCCCCACAGCACCAGTCTTCACAAAGCTAGTCATTTTAGGATAATTCCCTCGGGGGAAGAAGAATAGTAATTTAATTTAAAATTAAGATGCGATTGCTTTTTTCCACTGTTTCTAGAATAAACCACGAGAATAATGTAATCACTAATTTCTTCCCAAATTGTATTTTCTCTTTTACTAGTTCATTTGCAATGTGATGCTAATGACTTTTCAGAGACAATCTCTATAAAAGGAAAATACTCTCCTCGAGTTCTAGAGTTTCATATCTTATTTTCTTTATTGTAGAGTTCTCTACCAAATTGTTTCTAATGTAGGCAGGTTAAAAATCTCCTTTCTGAAACAACGACTTTGAACATTTCCTTTATTATGCCCGATGACTCATGTTTCTTTTATTTTGAAGTCTGTTTTGTATATTAACATGAAAAGCTGTGTGACATTATGAGGGACATCACTGCATGAAGTAGGTACAAAAATAACAACTAACACTTCCTCAGCGTTTTCCACTCTCTGTCCTGGGAGTTCTATATTCAGCACAGGTTTCAATTCTCAAAATAAAAATCTGAGGTCATTTTTGTGTCACCAGTTTGGACAAGAGGCAACTGAGGCCCAGAGAGGTTAGGTGGCTTACCTGAGGTCACACAGCAAGGAAGTGGTGAAGCCAGGATTACAGTTTAGGTCTGAATCGTTTCAAAACTCATGCTCTTAACTCCCGTCTATACTGACCCCTAAGGATAAGAGGAAGAAGAAAAACATGAAAGAAGTCTCAGCCTCTTTTTGCCACGGTGATATTTTAACAAAGAACAATGATTCGCTAACCCTCTTTATCCGGTTATGTCATGTGGCATCCTTCATGATGGACACTACTCAACAAAAACGGATGTGGGTCTTATAGTTGCATTTAGCTCATCAGATGTCGGGGCACCAGCCGTGACATGTGAGGGGCTGTCTGGTGTCCTCTTTCTCACCGCAGCGACTGCAGCAGCAGATCTCCGAGCTCCGGGAGGTGGTCAGGAGGCAGGAGGCTTGGTGGGCTGCAGCTCACCGCCGACTCCAGAACCAGATAGATGCTCTGCTGACACAGAACCTGGAGCTGCTGCGGGATGGACCGAGAGCCTCAGAGCTGCAGCGACTGGAGGCCAAAAAGACTCACACAGCCTTCCTCCCCCCGAGAAGGAAATCCGACACGCTGGTACCAAAAGGCTCCTTTTGTTTTACTTAGAAGTAGCATCATTAACAAAGGTGTATGCTTCATCACTGGGACGTGTGGTGTCTCTCCCCATCCAGGAGGTGAAAGGGCTTTCTTTAAATCAGTTCCATTTCTCACAAATCATGGGTGATCAATCAAAGGTGTCAGGGAGGAAGACATTTCCTCTACCCTCTCTTGGTTCATCTGGCCGGAGAATGAATTAAATTCACATGAGACAGAATAGCAGGAGAAAATTAAACAAAGCTTTATCTAAAATCTGAGGACCATGGCCCGGGGCTTTTCTTCCTGAAGGAAGAAAGGGCACAGAAGAAGTGGGGTGCACAGAGTGGTTATATATCCCCAAACAGGATGTTTCACATAGGATTGAAATGTCCCTTTTACAATAGTGGCGAGACTGCTCTGTCGACACAGTGGTTGATGGAAACAGCAGGTAGGTCTGTTGTCTCAGTGAACACAGCAGGGTGGCAGGTCTGTTGTCTCGAGCTGGGTGGTCAAAGGTGAGCGCAGCAATCAGTTCCTAGCATAAGGAAAGATGCTTATCCCTAAGGAAATGCCAATGGTGGGGGGGGAAGTTGCACCTTTATCTTAAGGCCATTTGTTCTTGCCATAGTAAATGTTTAAAGCAGATATACAATGCATGCTCAATGGCCACAGTCAGGCCCTTTTGGAAAAAAGCAATGTCAGGCCAAGCCAGACTTATACCAAATGGCCTCCTCATGTACTCCAATATATCCTATTGCTTGCCATTTCCACCTGTCAGTGTATACATGGGAGAGGCTCAGGCAAGCTGAGCAACTCACCAAAATGGCTGAAACCACCACATTAAATACCATATCCAGCTAAAGACAAAGGAGGATGTTGGGGGTGGGGGGAGTCAGTTACAGGAGGTGACCAGACAAGCACAGTAAACGAATGCAGATTTCAGTCCTTGCCTTCCCCAGTGATTAAGAGTTTCTAGAGACAAGGTCCTCTCCCCTTCTTCCTGGTACAGAGAGGGAGACATCTTTACAGGTGGAGATTTCCTTTACAATGTGAATGTCTCTTACAAAGGCTAAGTAAATTCTACTTTTCAGTTGCTTTCCTGTCTGCAAAGTAACCAGCCTCAAATAATCATCACGCCAAAGAGACATATCTTGGGGTGGCCAATTCCAGGCCCCCACAAAGGCATCAGGGCTCCCACTGTCGCTCCAGCACGTGATAACAGCAGCGGCAAACACTGACCAGGGTTTACACGGACTGGGCCTGTGCTGCGGACCCCTGTTTACTCCCGACCATGACCCCGGGAGATAGATTCTATTACTAACTCCTGTCAAGGTCGTGCGGCCAGTGAACTGCAGGGCCTGGATCTGGACCCAGAACCTGCTCACAGGACCTCAGCTGCTCTGTTCATGCAGTGTGACAGCTTTATAGAAATGGAATGCAGACCACGCTGCTTCATCTCAAAGGAAGAGTCAGCATTCTTAGACGGACGTAGTCAGTCCCTTTAAACACGGGCCCGCTTTTACCTAACATCCGTCTTCATGTCTGGGTCGTGGGACTAAGGAAATGTGCAGAAGAGGTTGTGACTGTGGCCAGAGCTTGATCGCTTTGTCTGTGTTATGTCTGTGTTCTGTTTCCTGCATACGTGTCTAAGCAACTGGAATCATTAAAGTTGTGTGCACAGATGTCGACAAGAAACCCTGTAAACACACTCAAAATCTGAGTGGGGGTATTTTCTAGCGGGCTAAGGAAAGCCCTAACATTTCTTATCCGCACTTGTTGTGCGAACTTTTATGTCTACAGTTCAAAGAGTTAGGGCATTTCTGACATGGCACAGTGACTGACACACACACACATACACAGCCCCCCTCTCATTTTGAGCTCGTGCACTTGGTGAATTTCCAAACCTTGCAGACTCTGTGCACAGTGCTGGTCACAGAGTCGTAGGGCTATTCACAAGGACAGCATCTGCTCTCAGAAGGACACCTCGACTTGAAGAAAACAGGGCGGATATGTGAATTCCACATACATATAAACAGTATAGGTATGTCTGTGTGGAAAAGAACTGAAAACACCACATTCCACCCCAAGGGCCTGCTGTTTCCAGAGTTTGCTTTTGAGCTGGGAACCTTGAGATTTTGCATTTAAATCTTTGAGGAAATGTGAGGGACAGCCCTAGAAACAGGGTCAGTTGTCTTTCTTCTTCAATACTTTCTCTGTTGGAGACACGCAATCCACAGAAGTAAATTGGGATGTTGTTTGTTTTGTTTCCTTTGGGAATCTGGGCTGTCTTGAAACAGCGGACGACAGTGAGAGACACAAGGCACACAGTGGCCCCGTGCTCGTGGTGTGTTGTGTTCTGTGAGAATCTGCAACACACTGAGGGGCAGAAACTAGCCCACGCCCCTCATCACTTCCCTATCTTCTCTCCAGGGCATTGCAATTATTGTCGAATGCATTAAAATTTGAATTTATCCTACAGTTGCTATTCCTCCTGAAATTCATTTGTGATAAATTGCCTTTCAGGTATCAGAATCTAATTTTGGAAAAACTCCACCTCCGACCGCTGATGAGGAAATAGCACCCAAACACGCGGGCCGCCAAAGTCACAGTGCTACTTTCGTAGGACAAAGGCCGTCGTCTCAAAACGTAACTCCCTCCCGGGTGACCCTCAGTGTTTATAACCTGTGAAAGGAAGCAGAGGTCTGGTACCCAGACCTGTGTATCCAGCCTCCCTGCAGGAGCAGCTCTTGTAACGGCCGGTTTCCCATCCCGGTCTCCTTGAGCGCTCACAGCAGCGAGCCTAGCGCGGGGCTGACCACAGGCGGGAGGGCTGGCCACTTTACTTCTCTTAATGCAGCCTGAGGCCGGGGTTTTAAGTAGCCACGTGTTTTAATGTTGTTTGGCTCATGCGTCGCGCGTCTTTAAAGCCATGTATTTCCCGGGTCGCCGCTGTGGCTCACACCTGCTGCTTCAGCACAGGCTCTCTCCATGCGGAGCGTATGCTGTTCATTTCGGGACCTCGGTGCAGGATGCTGTTCGCTCTCTATCGCATTTTCCTGGTGAAACTTCCCTCCTCTTTAGAATATTTTGCCACCCAGCGTATTTGCTACCATCCCAGATTTGGGTCATCCTCACACTTGGGAGCCTGTCTGTGTCCCCATCCAGCAGTGGATAATGGGGTTGACCTGTGCTGAGAAGACCCCCAAACTCCTGAAGATCATCGAATGTCCTGGCATTGTTTCCCAATGCAACTGTTCAGCGGGAAATATTTTATTCCTTGTGGGAGGGTCTGGAATTGCCTCATCCAGGCATTCATTAAAAGTGGGAGAAGTATCTTTTTTGGAACGTTTGAGTAGAGACCATCTGAGTCCCAGGATGAGCTGCGCAGACTGTCTGCTGTCTGGTTTCCTCTGAGATGCAGGCTTCCCGTATGTTCCCGTATTGCACTGAATTAATTAGACACAGGAAGTATAATTGCTTAATAAAGGTATGTATGAGTGAACGAATAATTGGCTTATCCATACCTCAAAACAGTCAACTTTTGAATAATGCAAAGGGTAGAAGAAAATTCCTGCTATACATTTTTAAATTCGATTTTGAGCAATTTATTCTGTTGTGATGGCAAAACTTTTCTACAGGATCAATCACAACTTCCCTGAATTCCACAAAAACACGGGCTGCAAAATGGAAAATGAGATATAACAAGAGTTCTACTTTGCGGGACATAGAAATGGGGTTATAATGGTCTAGCTTCTGTGACAACCAGCACCATGTATTTATCGATATTTTTGGATAATGTGATTGTTATTAACGCAAAAGTATCCCCATGTTTATTTTCAGCCAATAAGTATAAAGATAGAAAGAATTGACTCAGGGAAAAGAATGTCATGTGGAGACGGAGATAAAACTCTTTCCAGAAGTCTTCAAGTCAGAAGTGCAATGCCCACTGGGAGGGACATTCCTTCTGAAGATGAGCCCACTGTGTTTGAGGATGAAAAGGTAACATTGGAGAATGTATTTTTAAAATTTAGATTTAGATAAAAATTCCACATAGTTCTAACAAGAATACTCTAATATTCAAAATAGGTTAAATTTATTTAGACTAATTCAATTTCCCTAGATTAAAAAAAATTGAATTTCTTGGGCCAGCCTGATGGCATAGTGGTTAAGTTCACAAGCCACACTTCAGTGGCCCAGGGTTCACCAGTTCAGATCCCTGGCGTGGACCTACACACCACTCATCAAGCCATGTTGTGGCAGGTGTCCCACATACAAAATAGAGGAAGATGGACACAGATGTTAGCTCAGGCCCAATCTTCCTCACCAAAAAAAAAAAAAAAAAAAAAAAGGATTTCTTCAGATTTGTCTTTAATGCTAAAAATATAAACTAACTGAATCAACCATTACTTGCTCTGCTATGCTGTCTGTATTTCTGCATTTAAAAAAATGGCCTATCTCATAGAGCTGTGGTTATGGTCAAGTCCCCGGATGTTATGTTATTAAAACATGTTTACAGTTGAAAATGACTTTCTGCAGCTCCCAGTTTTTGATCTTGAGGCCCTCCAGCTGAAGGGGCAGTGTCAGGTTTTGTGACTGTCATTGCCCCCAGGCTGCACACCCATCTTCCCAAAGTCTGCAAAAATCGAACGGCAGGAAGTCCCCAGTGCCAGCTGCGAATGTCGCGCTCAAGGAGGACGAGCCAGCCGCAGACGGAAATGGTGAGATCATCATGAGCGTTTTTGCTTCCTATTTTGCCTCCTGCTGTAAGATGTGGGCTTGTGTGACATGGAAGTGTTTGCTCAAAATCTTCCCACGGCAAGTGCCCACAGGTCACAGAGCATCCTCATTTCTGACTCCTTTTCTGAGGCCCTTGAGGCGTCCTCTCCTGTCAGTCTTACCAACGCTCCCAGCCTCCTCCCAGCGCACAGCTGAAGCTGGTTCTGGGGGGCTGGCCTTGGCCTCGGCCTCTCCCTTTTCTCTGCGTGGGCCCTCGGGCAGTCTCGTGCCTCCCTGGGCCTTCCCTGCCACCTTGATACAGCGCTCCTGATCTGGCCTCTGTCCCCCTTTTCCTGAGTTCCAGGGCTGTCAGCACTGCCGTGCAGAGCCTTCTGCATCAGGGGCCCCGCCAGGGGGAGAGCAGTTGGGCGAGTCAGGAGGGGCCCCCTTCCTCAGGTCGCCATCAGAAAATTAGCACCCTCTGTGACACCTGCTGGAGGCTGTCAGCATAGGCACCACCTGTGATGTGGGCGGTGCCCCTCTGGTGTGGGGCCTGCAGACTCGAGGCCAAAACGTGAACTCTCAGCTTCCTCAGACCTGAACTGCTTACAGGCCTGCATCCCCAAATGCCGGACCTCTTATCAGTTGCCATCCTGCATCCGTCAGTCCCCTGGGCCTGAGATGTAAGGACCATTTCAGACCCCTCCCTCCCCTCCACCCCCAGGTTGGCTAGACGCTGCTCCATCGATATGACTCTCGACTCTCCCCGTTCTCAACCCTCCAGCTTGGCCGGGCACCGCGCTGTCTTCTCTGAGTCCGCCTAACGGTCTTCCTCCACTCCATTTTCACCTCCACTGGGGCCAGCTTCACAAACACGAGGCTGATGTATTGCTCCACGGCTCCAACCCACCCACAGCTCCTCACCCTAGGGAACTTGACATTCCTCTGCATGGCATGTCACTCTCTTCACCTGCAGTCCATACCTGCCTGCCACCCTGCTACCCTGTGGACCCTCCACCCGCTCAGGCCTCCTAACAACCTCAGTTTACCCATTGCAGCCTTCACGCTTTCTGTTACTTACATGCACAATGGGACACCTCCTCCTGCCTCGGCTCAAACCTCCAAGAATTGTCTCAATGGATAATCAATACCTTCTTGGTGACGCTTTCCCTGACTCCCCTGTGAGCCAGTGGCTTTCCTCCACCAGCCTCCCGGTCCAACAACCCAATATCACGTGGACCACATTTTTCCCTTCTTGTCTCCATCTCCCCACTGGACCATATGCAGCTTAAAGGCAGGGACAAGACCTTTTCATCTTCCTCTCCTGAAGCATCTTATTACTTGAAAAAGAGTGACATCCAGTAGATATTTATTGAGTATATTCATTAAATAGTTCATGTTTCTTACATGATCAAATGTCACGTGTTCTTGACTGACCCTACGTTCGTATAACTGACCCTCTATTTATGTAGTAATCTCATGAAAAAGAAGAGAATATGTTCAAAGTGGGTTTCATCAGACTTAGAAATTGCATTGGGATAAGGGTATTTTCCAGTGTGTGTGCACTGTCCTTTTAAACTCGCCTTCTCTGCTTTTGTAGACACGAGCACATCACCCTCCCAGAGTCCTGTGGGCAGCTCTCCCGCCCAGGTGCAGACTGACGAGTTCCCCGGGTCCTCCCCGAACATGGCCGAGCCCCAGGTGAGTGGGCACCCGACCCCCAGCAGTAAGGGATTGTCCCCCCTCCCGTCTTCCTGGGGAGGACAGAAAACCAAGACGATTCCTAATGCTGCCTTCCTTCCTGAGGGAGTTCAGCCTTTTCAATAAGTACAAACGCTTTTTTTTTTCTAGTTTTAAGTTGATTGCCTTCAGCACATGGTCAAAAACAAGATCCATATTTCTACATCCTTGAGTTCCCCAAATCAAGGTGTTATATTACTTTTAATTATAGTTTTTAACCTAAATTAATATAATCAAAGACAAATGTAACAAAAATATTTCTAAGCCCCGGTTAGCGGTCCACTTATTACGTGTTATATATAATAACAAATGTCAACAAAAACGAAATAATTTTCTCCGCGGGAGGAAATTTGGGCTGTAAACTTATTTAGGATGTGAAAGCGGACAACTGGTGAGAAAATAAGGAAGAACGGGTCCCCCCTCCCTTCCCGTGTCATGTGAAGGGCCCATATCCTATTTTGCCCTTTCTGACATCATGAAGGGAGTGAGAAGTGGCAACATTTTTCTCTGGGTTTTATTTCATTCTGAATTGGGCTGTTCTGGTTACCAAACGCACTCGTCTCATCTCAGTGCCTCAGAAAGCAACTCCACATGCTCTTGCGAGTGGCTTCTTGATTAGGACGTTATTTCATTAGTGGAAATAATTGTTGTCACCATGATCATCCTGGCCCAGATTGAACTACAGGCAAGTTGGGGATGTACATCTTTTTAAAAACATAAAATGCGGTCCAGAGTCCTGGCACCAACTCCCCAGAGCACAGCCTTGCTTGCTACTCAGTGAGATGCTGCAAGATGTTGGGGACGTGCCTTCTCCCGCCTCATCACCGCAGTTCTCAGGGAGACCTCGCGAGACAATGATTCTTCTTTTTCTGCAGAATCTTCCTGTAGAAGCGGTATCTTCCCCAAATGCATTACAACACATGGACACTAAGATAGAAAAGGAGGAAAAAGCAGAAGAAATACAACCCCCAGATGGCCAGGTAGGCTGCTGTAGATAGTCCTGTCTCGCTAAGCTACATTCCTGTGTGCGTTATACTTCTGCTCCACCCGGACCGTCCCAGGGGCTCTGACCCAGAGGCCAGGCAAGCATCTATGGGAGAGGACACTTCTAGCATTGCTGGCTGTCAGTTTGTTTCTAGCAAATAAAGCAGCAAACTTTCTAAGAGCAAAAAAAAAAAAATTTTTAACATAATTTGCCTCTTACTGCCTCAATCTCTCTCAGTCTCCACATTTAACTCTTGAGGAGAGCTTCAGTTCCTGAAGGATGCGTCCACGGGGGCGGTTGCCATCTCAGGAATGGGGGGAGAAGGGGCAAGCTTCACTTGCAGCAGCTGATGCTGTGTGAGCTCTCAGGAGAATGCAGCGTTGTGTCACGCTTGGAACAGGGATGGTCCAGCTCCTCATTCAACTCAACAGCTCATTCGTTGTGAGCCTGTGTCATTAGCCTTCGGAAGCCAGGAGTCTTCCTTGTTCTTGCTTTGTTGACTTAACTCTGCCTGAAATAGAGGTGGATTAAAGTTCTTATAAGCAGATAAAATGGTTGCTATCTAGATTTTTCAGGGGAAAAAAACTTCCATAAAATTTAACTACTTTATCCTACCGTCTCAACAGGTAGATCCAAGAGAATTAAGTGATATTCCTTGAATAAGTACATGGATGAGTCAATCACTCATTTCAGGACTCCTCAAAGGCTGGGGTCACAAGATAGGTGACTCACTCTTCTGTCTTCTGAGCATAATCCGCCTGTCTGCCCCTGTATTCACGGCCCCCCCACCCCCGCTCCATTTTCCTCCATTACCTCATCATCTCCTCTTAGCTCTCCTCTTGTGCCTGTCTCTTGCAAGCCTGGCACTAGGTATGCTGAAATTCTTCGTGTACTTATTTGCTTGTTCTTGTCTTCTTTTTATCATGTAAGTGCAAAAATGTTATCTGATTTTAAAAATTTTCTTATGTGGAGCATTTAAAACATTATGTGTGCTTTTTCATTTCTGAGAAGTAATTGGTCCTTTCAGCCTCGTTGGAGTTTTTATTGTTGGTTAAGAAATAAATCTCTAAGATCTGACTGAACACAACCTTGCTTCATTTATCCAGTTGGTTTGGGACCAGAGCGAACAAGTGGTCTTGGTTCAAACCTCAAACCAGACGGCTGCTGCGCTGGCCCCCAGGTGGTGTACATCATCGTGTACTGTTGGATGAGCTGCCCAAGAGATTTGCAGAAGCCAGGCGTTAGCTTTCAGTTCCCTGTATGTTTTTTCAGTTGAATTAACTCGTTTATTCCTGAGCTGTGGTTAAGAGTAACACGGTCATGTAATCAATGACAACATAGTTTACCACTTGGAATTTTCACAGGCTCAAATATTAACTCGCGAAATCTTGATATTACTATTGTCAGTTTTTTCCCTTCTGTTCATCTTTGCACGAATAATATTTTCAATCTGAAGACAAAGATATTCTTTTCTAAGTTCCTGGTTCAGCATTATGCATATGAAGTAAAATAAGATTTGCCGATTGTTAATTGAAATCGATAGATCTTCAGGACAAAGGAGAATGTGGATCAAAGGGATGGGATGGAAAGACAATGTACAAGGATAACGCTTACACAGTAATTACTGCAATTTATATGGCCCAGGATTTCCAAATTCACCAAATTTAATGACCAGGAATTATCTAGACTGACAACTAATAATTTGATAATCTAGGTAAATTTGCATAGCATGACTTTAAGAAAGCCAGACATTTGTACGGCAAATCATACCATTCATTATTCATATCCAGATTCAGAGATGGGGATTTGGAGCTAATCAATTTAGTGAGTTGTTTTGTGTGGAAATACAACAATTGGCATCGAAGATGCCATGCAGGCAATGGGCACAAAATGATTTTGAATGGCAGGAAAAATAATGAAACCACAATAATCGTGCTTTAAGCAATCTTCCATTTGGGAACTTTTGTGTTTCCACGAAGGTGGAGCAGGCGCTCAGTGACAGCTGTAAAGTCATCGCCTTCTCAAAAGGCACAGAGAAGGACACGAGTGTTGACAAGAAGACCACCAACATCAGTGCTGAGAAGAAGACCACGGTCCTGTGGTTTCTTAATGGAGACGTGAAGAAGATCCTTCCAGATCAGAGAGTGGTGTGTACAATCTACGTAGTTGTCTTTTTTTTTTTTTAAATCAAAATCCACCCAATTATTCAGAAAATTTTTGCACATCTACACCGTTGTTCTTCTGGGGGTTCAAGGATGAGGGATGGGGAACTGGGCAGAAGACGGACTTTTCATTACTTGGGCTATTGTAGGACAGGTGCTCTTGGGCAAGTGAGAGTCATGGTTGACTGGAACCTCAGGTTTCCACGTTGAACTGAAACTTGCCACCGGCACCCGTCCTTGTTGTGAATCTCTCTCAATCATCTTGTGATAGGTAAGCTGCCCTGACCTCACTCAAAAGATGATTATGAAAATTAAATGACACAGTATGCTAAATGATGCCCCTGCCTCAGTTTCTCCAAGAACACAATAGTAAACACTTAGTGAACGTGCGTTTATTGAAGAATTAGATTTACTATTGCTGTAAAGTTAGGCAGGGTCATGAACTCGTACTTGGTACAGGCTGGAGGTCAGATCAAAGCGGATGGTTTTCCATTTCCTCAGTCCAGCAGCTTCTACCCAGTCCCATGGGAGGAGGGGCCAGTCTCCCTGTAGCCCCCCGCTGGGTGCTGGGTGCAGCAGGAATCACGGGTCTAGGAGCCACAGGAATCTGGGGCTGAACCGCTCTCAGTGACTGTGTATAGAATGTGAGCAAATTAATCTCATCACGCCTCTGTTCTTGCATCTGAAAAATCAGGAAATTCCTGTTTTATAGGTGAGTGGTTCTCAACTGGGGGTGATTTTGAGCCCCAGGAACCTTTGCAATGTCAGAGACGCTTGGTTGTCACAGCTGTGGGTGATGGGAGTTGCTATTGCATCTGGTGGATGGTGGCCAGGGGTGCATAGGATGGTCCCCCATGACACAGAACTATCTGACCCAGATTGTCAATTGTGCCAAGATTGGGACAACCCATTATGGGTTATTAGAAGGTCTAAATTCAGACCCACAAGTATGGCTTGGTGCATGTTAAGAGCTCACTAACTGATAGCTGGTAACTCATAGTTCTAACTAGTAATGGTGGATGATAGCCATGTGGAGGTGAGCTGTAGATCATCGTAGGTAGAGGCCTGCTTGATGTCGGGGAGCTGTGATGCACGTGTGACCCCAACAGGACATCCAGCATGTCTGTGTGATGTTAGGGTACTAGATATGGGGAAAATAGATTCAGCAGAATTTGGGGGTTTTACAGACAAGGTCTCCAGAGAGGCAATAATTCAAGGTTTAACTCCATTCTAACTTAAGAAAACTGGGTAATTTATAAAGAATCATTATAAATAAGGCCTGGAGATCAGGGTAGGTTTGTAGTAGATTGACAACATTCTTTTAGTATTGAAACGTTACCAAATTGTACTCTATACATTTCTTTTAAAAAATCTTTCAAAATAATCAACTTTAGTGCTTTTCCCCAAGCTTTGAGAAACATTCAGAAGCACAGGGCCCTGGGAATTCTGAATGACTGTGGAGCTCATGTTTTTTCTGTTTTATTGGTTTTAATTAGAGGGATCTGCTCATCGCTCTGTTATTTTACCCCCAGCTAAAGCCTTCTGGCCATTCCCAAGGGCGGATGTTAGCGAGCTGCAGTCGTGTCACCCGCCATGCCTTCTTTCATTGGTCTGAGCTAACCCACACATCCCCTTTTTTGCAAGGCAATGCAAACAAAGAGAGTCTGGAAGACCCCACTGGAATGGTGGATTTTTACTATGTCTCAAGCCCGTGAATAATATGTGAATACTGATCTTGTAACCTACCTCAACTCTTTGTAAATTTTTTTTTTTTTTTGGTGAGGAAGGTTGGCCCTGAGCTAACATCTGTTGCCGATCTTCCTCTTTTTTAAAGTTTCTTTTTCTCCCCCAAACTCCAGTACATAGTTGTGTATTTTCAGTTGTGGGTCCTTCTAGTTGTGGCACGTGGGACACCGCCCCAGCATGGCCTGATGAGGGGTGTGTAGGTTCTCATGTGGGATCCAAACCAGTGAACCCCGGGCCATCCAAGTGAGCCGCAAACTTAACTGCTCGGCCGGGGGGCCAGTCCCATACTCTTTGTAAACTTTGAACCCTGAGTTTCCGTCATTTGGGGGAAGCAAATAGCTGTTTCTTAGCCAGACTCAGGAGAGTGTAGAGATGCAAAGACTGGGACAAATCCAAGAATTGATGGAGATGACGATGAAGATGAGATGCCAGGGAGAACAGGACCCCAGTGCCGTCCTTGGAAGGAAATGCTCCCGTCTTGATCTTTCGCATGGTCACAGTGAAGAGTCGTTGGAGGCAAAGTGCCCCTTCCCAGGGCACCTACTGAGCGGGCACTGCTTTTCTCCATTGTAATCTCTCTGGTCTGGAGGGAAACCCGGATCTTGAAAGGAGCCCTGGGCAGGACATGATCCGTGCTGAAATGATGGAGAAATCAGCATTCTCTGCTTCCATCTCCCTTTCGAACCAATTATCCTTGCAAGAAGAAGAACGCCTTCAAGACATTGGAGCAGCTCAGTCCTTTAAATCTCAGTAACGATTTTTTCCAAGAATTCAACTTTATTTAATACATTCTCTCCGCTTGTTCTCTCAGCCTCTTTTCCTGATGGGCAGAGGTTGCCACTGTAGATGACCCCGTGAAGGGGCCGTGCCAGGATCCCTAAGCTGGGAGTGGAGTGAAACTTCTTCCTTCTAAGTTCTCTACTCTGAAATCAAACGTATAAGTTATGCAGATTTTTGTTTCCATCTCCTTATTTTTTTTTGACTTTCCCCTCCCTCCTTTATGGTTCAGGCCCGCTCAGGCCTGATCTTGTTTTTTTTTTTTTCCAAAAGGACCTGATGTGGCCGCTGAGCACGGCTTGTATATCTGCTTTAAGCATTTGCTGTGTCCCAAAGACGAGAACAAATGGTCTTAAGATAAAGATGCAACTTCCCCGACATTGGCATTTCCTTAAGGATGAGCATCTCTCCCTACACTAGGAACTGATTGCTGTGCCCACCCTGTGACCACCCAGCTGGAGACAGTAGACCTGCCACCCTGCTGTGTGAACAGCTGTGCTGTGCCAGCTAGGCAATCTCGTGACTGTTGTAAAAGGGACATTCCTATCATACGCGATGTATGCTCTTTGATCCAAGACAGTATGTAACCACTCCACGCACCCCACTTCTTTGCCGCCCTTCCTTCCTTAGGGAAGGAAGGCCCCGAGCTAAGCTAGTCCTCAGATCTGGCTCAGAATAAACTCACCCAAATTTTCATTGATAGATTGGTTATGGATTATTTTGATCGACCCTCCTCTTCCAAAGTCCCCACTCCCTTCTCATGGATGGATCAGGCCCCTCCCCTGTGCAGGGAGTACTTTCCTGGGTTAAATCTGGGTTCAAAACAGTAGCGCAAACTGCGTCTCAACACAAGTGTTCCTGGTGCTTACAGATATATCGTCACACGAGTGCTCAGACGATGCACACGATCTATCCCAATGGTTTGGAAGTGGTGCAGTTTCCTAACGGGCAGACAGGTAAGTGCCGTCACCATAAACCTCAGCGGTTGAGTGCCTACTATGTGTGTGTGATATGCAGGGCGCTCTAGGCGGAAACCGTAGGTTTACCAGACCCAGGAGCCTTTTAGGCAAGTTCTCCGTGGCGGCCACTGTCCAGATAATTTGGGGCTTACGTTACTTAATGAAAACCCAGGTATGCATTTCTTCCTGATTTTTATCAAATTACTATGAGTCTGCTGCTTTAGTGTGCGTCCATAAATGCTCCCAGGTCCCCAAAATCCGAAGCAATGCCATCAGCCCTCAGGCAGGTGGTTGTGCTTTGGCTTTTCCACACAGGCATGGTTGAACAGCACGAGCAACACTCCAGATGAACGGCGTGCCGTTAGCTTTACTGTTTCATTCTCTCACAGGCTGTCAAATTCTTTTCTCAGCTGCTGCTGGGGCGCTGGAATGCAATGCTCTGGTTAAACCCTGAGGGTTTCGACTTTCTGAATTTGCTATATCCTATAATGGTTTAACTTTCTCTCTCATTGCATTGATCCCTATTTTTTTTGTCGTATTAATGATTTGAGGACCCTGTGAGAACGCAGCTCTCTGCATGGAGCAAACTGATGGACAGCTGTCCTGTTTACAAGATGCTCAGTTTCAGGACCACTGTCATCACCAACGTCACCGTCATCGTCCACTAGAACTTTGAATGTGAATTTCACCTCTGGAGTACATTTTTAAGAAATTGTTATTTCTTTCTAATAATTCTTCCTAATAATTCGTTATTAGAAGTAGGTTGCATTCCCAACATCTTCCCTGTCCCCTGTATTTATCACCGCTGCTTTTGTGAAATAGGAGGCATTTCTGTCTTCTTGAGTTGCTGCCCTCCCTGTTGAAACTTACAAAGCCCTAATTCTGGGCTGAGTTTTGCACATTTCCGAAAGATTGTGTCCTCAGGGTGGCTTCCTGCTGCCAGCATGGGGCCGAGCGTCTTCCAGAACTGCCGTACGCAGGAGTGCCCAATGGTGGTCACCTTCTCGCTGAGCTGGCCTTTCTTGGCCGTGGGCAGCTCCCAAACGGCTCCAACAAAGGCTGGAATTTAGACCAGAAAATCTGCGCTTTTCACAGACATCTCCCTGAGACATAGATGCTGGATGTACACTGACATTGTGCAGCCACATGCTTCGTTCCTGCTGTTGAAAACCCGCCCTCTCTTCTGTGGGTGCGACCAGCACTAAGGATGCTCGCCACGCAGAAGGCCTTAAATTGCTTATTAATATGTTGTGATCAGTCAATGGAGTTTTTTAGGTGAACTCTCCAGCAGTTATAATGTCCCTACAAGTCTTACTTATAAACTAATCTGAAAGTGAGTTCTAGGAAATGGATATTTTGGTCTGAATTTCATTCCTTGCTTTCCTTTTCCTATTTTAAGCAGTCTATAATCGCAAAACAAAATAAAAAGACTTAATGCTGGAGTTTACACCTGAGTTGATGCTGTGTTCACCGCAGTGACGTTGACAGGGTTTAGGGTTAATCCAGTGGGGACACAGTTGAGTCGGGGATGAAGTCAGAGAAATGCTGACCCGGAGACTGCCGTCAGCCGCGTTCAACTCCTCGCTGGGTGACCCCAGGCAGGTTGACCTCCCTGTTTGAGTCTCATCATCTGAAGCACGTGAGTCAGAGAACCAAGCCATGGACCACTGTTAGGGGACCCAGGGGGGTAGGTGACGAATTCTCAGATGGCTCAAGCCATCCAGTGAGCCAGGAGTGGTGTTGCCAGGGACAAGCCTCGTTAGAGAGGCTGCTTAAAGGGCAGCTGTGTGTCTGGGGAGCTCCTCCATCCCCCAAATGTTGGGTGGGGTGCCCCGACTCTTGAAACTAGGATACCATTTCCCCAAACTATTCTTAGAACACTTGCCAACAGCAACAGCAGCAGCAAGAGTTGCCTGGCCCAGCAGATAGATTTGGAAAGTGCTGGATTATGTGAAGCTAAACCATCTTTCTTTCTGCATTTCACCCCGTCTTGAACATTCTTTTGTGATTGAGGCTCCTTGGGAAGGGAAGAGAAGAAATAGTGTTCATTGTTTCATAAACGTAGGTCACCACAGTAGGCTCTTTTCATGGACTATGCATTAATATGCTCCTTAGCCCATCTTTTGGGAAAATACATAGGATCTCAATAACTAGGAGGTTTGGTTGTTGATTTTTAGCCTGAGTCTTTAAAAACTCAACAAAGGGGTTACGTGGACATCAACTAAATCTACACCATGTGATGCGACTTATATATGCGTCTCACTACACACGTATGAGAACCAGCTATAGAATGTGTCTGATATTATCTTCTAGGTTCTATCGTGAGGTGTGGGTGGCAACGGTCCATGCTAGCTGTGGTTAAGAGCTGAAGCTCTTCTGATCACTCTTGCTGTCCTTGTCCAAGTTAGTCCTGAGCCACTTCCAGGGCGGGCAGGGGTCGGGGGTGGGGGGCCCATGCTGTTCCTGTCCTACACCCCGCTCCACCCAGAGCCCCCTTCCTTGCTTCAAAGCCTTTAGTCCAAGTGGGACCTCTTTTTCCAGCCTCTGCAGTGGCAGCGGGTTTGCATTGTAAATACAAGTTTTTCTTAATTATGGTGCCAAGCAGATCTGCCAACTCCAATACTCTGTGCAAAAACTCCCTGCAGCTAATTTCCTGTGGACTTTGGAACGGCCTTCTGTCTTTGTGGCTCTGCAGCTCTCTCAGCCTCCCGCATTCTCAGTCGGGCCGTCACCGTTCTTTGTAAAAACGTTCCGCCCTTCTGGATTTTGTGCATTGTGTTGTTTCCTGCCTGGCTTGTAGCAACAGAAATAGTTAAATCTGGCTGCTTGGCACAGGAAAAGTGTAACTTCCTGGTGAGGAGTCAGTTTGAGAATAGAGCCCTCACTGGGCTGGATGCTTCCTATGGAATGTCATTAAATATCCTCGCTGACCGCTGCAAATAATTTTAACATTGCCTTCAGAGCCGATTTGCAAGTCATGAGAGAAGGCGTAACTCTCAGAGGATCAGCCACAGCCGGTGTCTGTGTCGAAGGACCAGCTTCCTTGCTTAATGCTCGAGCGCTGGCTTATTTGTTTAATTCAAAGGGCTCGTTGCTCTGCCTTAGTGTCCTTAAACCACAAAAGTATCGTATTTATCAGGTGCTTCACGATTTTGTTGTTCTTTACGATTAATTGGAGATGGGTTGGTACTGCCCTCAGCTTTTCAGAACAACCAAGCTGAAATTATACAAAACCAAGACTTCCCCACGCTAAGAGGGGGAGTTCTTCTCTGAGTCTATAACCCACAGAATCCAAACCACCTTCAGTATCAGCTGTCAGGTTAACCAATAGCCTGCAAGTGATCTCGCCTAGTTTTCTCACATTTAGCTAGCTGTTCTTTTTCTTTCTGGCAAATGCAATTAATCAACCCAAGAAGGGGTGTGTCCAGGACAGTTGGCGCTGCCTGTGAAAACCGAGTGTCAGGCACAGAATCCTCTGGGGCCAAACGAACATCACCATTCAGAGGGTAAGGTGGTGGGTCACTATGCAACCAGGCACTCAGGAAATGATCAAATATTTCTGTCATATTTGTGGATCCTGGAAATGAATCGCAATGTGGTCCTTTTCCCCTCTATTTCAATTTTGTTCATTTAATTCCTTCATATCACTAAGTTGACTTACGTGTTATACTCAGCAAACATGGTCTATGTGGTTCCTGTTTCTTTTCAACGTCATTCTTTTGGATGTCCTGGCTCTGCGTGAGCTGGGGAGGAACGTGTGCTCTCCTTCTTGGGCATTGCTCTGTATTATCCATCAGATCAAACTCTTTAACTGTGTTGTCCAGTTCCTTTATTTTTTGCTGGCTCTGGGTTTTTTTCTAAAAAATGTATTTGTTTATTTTAATGCAATTTCAAACTTAAAGGATGCACAGAGAACTCCTGTCTGCTCTTTATCCAGATTTACCAATTTTGAACCTTTTGCCACATCTGCTTTGCCATTCTCTCTCTGCGTATAGGTAACGTGTGCACGTATGTGTACATGGACATACACACATGGATATGTTCGTGATCGTTTCTGATCCCCTTGAGGGTGGGCTCATATATCGGTGCCCCTTTAACTTTTAATACTTCTGAGCATGTTACCAGCCATACTGGATTAGAGCCCACCCTCCTCTAGTATGACCTCATCTTAACTAGTTACATCTGCAATGACCCTATTTCCAAATAAGCCTGTATTCTGAGTTCCTGGGCATTAAGACCTCAATATAGGAACTTTGGGGGGGACACAAAGCAACCCATAACATGTCCCTAGGAGTTCTTTTCATTTATTCAGTTTGGAATATGCTGTGTTTCTTAGATGGATAAAGTCATATTTTTTCATCCATTCTCGAAAATTCATAGCCATTAACTTTGGTACTATTGTCTGGGATTTCTTTTTCTTTTGCTATTTCTAAATCTTTATGTTTAAGTGTGTTCTTATAAGCAACGTAGAAAAATTTAAAAAAACACAATCCGAAGACAATTTTACTTTAACTGGAAGGTTTATTTCACAAGTCAAAAATTTATCAGTATGGGCAGGCCCGCTGGAGTAGTGGTTCAGTTCTTGTGCTCTGCTTCGGCTGCCCTGGGTTCACAGGTTTGGATCCCGGGCATAGACTTACACACCACTCATCAAGCCATGCTGTGGCAGTGTCCTGCATACAAAATAGAGGAAGATTGGCACAGATGTCAGCTCAGTGACAATCTTCCTAAAGCAGAAAGAAGAAGATTGGCAAGAGTTATTAGCTCAGGGCCAATCATCCTCACCAAAAAAAAAAAAAAAAAAAAAAAAAATTGTTGGTAGACTGACCGCCCTCCACAAAGAGCTTGGAGCATTTTAATTCTAATCACTCCCTTCCATCCTTCATGCTGTTCTGCTTGCTTCAGCCAGTGTTCTAATTCTAGTGCATTTTTCACCCTGAAAATTAGACGCAGTTATTACTGTGTTTATACGGTCGATGTTTATTTTAGATTTTTTCACGTTTATGTAGGTTTCCTGGCTCTATGTTATTTTATGCGTCACAGGCCTTTCTTTTGGTGTGATTTCCTTCCTCTTAAAGTTCATCTCTCAGATGGGGCAATTAACTCAGTTTTCCTTCGTCTGAAAATTGTCCTTTATTTCACCTTAGTTCATGAAGTAGAATTTGTCTTGATATGCAATTCTGCATCTTTTACTCAATAGATATCTATTATGTGCCTACCCCGGGCCAGGGGTTGTTTTAGGGCAAAATTTTAAGACATTCCTAACTCATGAAGCTTTACTGGAATGAGACAGACAACAAATAGGTAAAAATCAATCAATAAAAATCAGGCTCTATTAAAAGCTATGGAGAAAAATAAAGAGGCAGATAATGGAGAAGGGAATGTGCATAGAGAGGGGGCATTATTATTTTATATCTTGCTGTTATCGTCCACACTCTATCTATAGGGTGATCCGGGAAGTCCTCTCTGAAAAGGTGATATTTAAAGAGAGGCATGGATGAAGCGAGAGGGAGAAAACTATGTGGATATCAGGGGAAGAACATTCTAGAAAAAGGAAAAGGCAGTGAAATGTGGTTGGTGTGTCTGAGGGAAATCAAGGAGGCCAGCCTGGCAGGGATGGAGTAAGGACAGCATAGAGGAAATGAGGTCAAAGAAACGAGGAGCCAGAACGTGTGGACCATTGTGAGAACTTTGACTTTTATTCTGAGAGAAATCCCATGGAGAATTTTGAGGCAAAGAACAACAAGTAATTTTTCTCAGCAGGTTGAAGATTTTATTCTACCACCTTACGGCATCTAGTGGAAGGTCTGATGTGCATTTAATTTTTTCCTCTGAAAGTAGTTTTTTTCTTTTCTCTCTTGCTGCTTTTAAGAAATGTTCTGTCTCCAGGTTTGTTACGATGTGTCTGGTTGTAGGTTTACCTGGATTCATTGCTGCGCATCTTAGATCTGGTGATTCATGTCTTCCATAAGGTGAGGCTGCCAGACTTGTCAGGATGCCCCGTCAAATTAGAATTTCAGGTAAACAACAAATGATTGCTTAGTAAAACCATGTTCTATGCAACACACACGTGGGACATACTTTATCTGGAATTCAGATTTAACTGGGTGTCCTCTGTCTTATCTGACCATCAGATCACAAGTTCAGGGATGTTCTCAGCTTTGGTCTTTACCAATATTAGTTTCCCTCCATTGTTTCACTTTCTGTACCTTCAGTTACAATTATGATAACCTTCCTGTCTCCTCTCACGTTATATTTTCTTTTTGTCTTTCTTACACTCTAGTTAACTTTAATGCTGTCTCCTGCTTCATCAATTTTCTCTTCAGCCAAATAGTATATGCTATTTAACACATCTTTTAGCTTTAATTTTAAAAATTATATATTTCACCTCCTTTCAGTCTTTTTCAAATTTACCTGGTCTTTTTTGCTAATATCATCTTTCTCTCTCTTGTTTTCAATTTCTTCCTTAACTCTTAACATTTTTTACACTTGTTTACTTTATAGCCTGTTTCTGGTGACATCATGCATATAGCTTTGGAGCTCCACATGGCGTTGGTGACAGGTTGGCTGTCTGCTGACACTTCCTCGTGGCATCATGTTCCCTCCCTGTTTTTGTAGTTTGAATTCTTGGCTCCTGTTGAGTGGAAATCCTGTGGGGCTCAGTTTGGGGATGTCAATCTGGAAAGCTTTGTGTTTGCTTCTGCCAGACGCCCCAGGGCACTGCCAGCCAGGGACCCTTTTATAGTTGTTTCTTAGTTTGGGGTGTCTCAGAGTCCCCAAAATTGCTAAACTCAATTGAAATTGAGGGTCAGCCTGTGGTTATAAATTCTTCAGAGAGCTCAGAAACAGGCAGATATTTTCCTAGTCCCTCCATTTGCTAGGACCACCATTTTATTGGGGGTATGGCTTTGTGAGAGTGTCATCTTTAGGCAGGGGCTAAGTTCCCATTCCCAGTAGAGTTACTAAGAGTTGAGCCTCTTGGATCCTGAGATCAGCAAAAACAGCACAACCACTCTAGCATCAAGATTCTTGTCTGCTTTTCAGCAATCTCTCTGATTTTTGGCCCTTTCCACGAATGTGGGTCTTCATTTAGATGGATGTTTCATGTTATTTTATTTAGCATTACTAGATATTTTGCAGTGTGAGTGTATTCAGAGTATCTGATCCGCCTTGCTGCCAAGAGAGAACCAAGGTCATCTTTAAACACGTCATCACCTATGACATACATACCCCCAAGCAGGTCCACCCTTTTCCTTGGTGTCCTCATTTTCCAGCCAATGCCTGGTGTATCTTGCTGGGATTTTTGCCTTCACAATCTGTCCTTTAGTTTCTGACTAGGCAAATAAGCAGAGAGGCAGACACTAGAGCAATCGCTTTCTTCAGTGGCCTTAGTAAATTTTCGACAATGAAAAATTACACTTGCTCATTCACGAATGCCATATCGGGTGACTGATTAATGTTAATTCACGTCTTTTGAAAAAGAAAAATATTTTTATAGATCTGTATTTCATTTCTGTCCCTAAGCTTTTTAAACTCTTTGCACCTCAGCTGGTCCATGTAGAATGTCTCTAATACATCACTTAATTTTCCAGCAGGAATTCTAAGCCTTGTTATTGTTCTTGGATGCATTTCCCGTATCTTCAATGCTTCTGCCTATGATTGACATTTCAGGAGCAGAGTCAAACAAAGGCCCCACTGTTTCCCACTCCTGTCATTTTAGAGGTGCAATTGTGTGTTACACACATGTTCTTGGAAGTTCATACAAATCAGCAGACTTGTGTATGATTCCACACCAGGATGTCTGTGTATTCAGTGGTTCTCAAAAATATTGTCCCAAAGAAGAGCCCCCCAGTTTCTTCTGGGTGTTCCATCCACACACCACACAAAAATAATCTTTTACAGTTTTGTGCTAAACACTATTTTAATGGGCAGAATTTTTCCTCAGTTGTAAGATTCCTCACCTATATTATTTTTCTTAAGTTCTTCTGTGCTGCTGATTGTCTGCCAGCAACTGCTAACAGTTGACAAAGCGAATAAAAAGGAAGCAAATGGATATTAAGAGAACAAATAGAAGCTGACAAATTAGGTTTGATTTAGCAGCTTTTCTTTTGTTCACAAACATATGCAAATAGTGATTTATGTCACATGCATGCAATTTAATTATGTCTTTGTTCCTATAATAAAATTCGGTGTAGCAGTGTTCCAGTACGCTCTGCCATGAGCCCTGTGACTTTTAAAGGTTCTGTCTTGTATGAGGTTAAAGAGCAGTGTTATCTGTGGAGGTCACTGTGGAGGGTCAGGCACAGTTCTTTACCACAATTCATTCTCTAGACTGACATCCCAAGTCAGTACGAAAAAGTAAAAGAGAATGTTTACAATACTAAGGGTCAAAGGCATTCAGAGGCCCAAGGTCACCTGCTGTGGGACTAACGATGACCTTGGACCTTGAAGGGTAGGATCGGGAGAGCCAGAGAGCATATGGAAGGAAAGGAGAATTTTAGTCAGTGAGATTATCGGAGCAAAGTTGGAGGAATCTAGGTTTTGTGTCTTAATGAGACGGAGGAAATCAATCTGCCTGGAGCAAGATGTTCAATTATAAATAAAAAAACGAATGAGTAAGGTACAGAACCAGGCCTTGAATGCCACTCCTCTATTGGAGTGGATCACTACAAGGCGTATCGAGCAGCCAAGTGTTGCCACAGATGTCCTAGTTTAGGAAGATACATTTGCTGAATGTGCAAAGATTGGTCTGCATGTTGTTCCTGTTCTGGCTGGAACAGTGGACACAGCAAACTTAATCCTGGCTGTTAACAGAGTGCTTTTTCTTGACTATTTCCATGCGAGCCTTAGGTTCTTAAACTTTTGTTAAAGGTAAGGTTGCCATATTTAGCAAATAAAGATATAGGGCTTTCAGTTAAATTTGAATGTCAGATAAAGAACAAATAAGTTTTGAGCGTAAGTATGTCCATGCGCTATTTGGGACATACTTATGCTAAAATATTATTCGTCATTTTCCTGAAATTCAAATTTAATTGGACATTTTGTACTATACCTGGCAATGCTAGTTATAAGCTCAGATGATTAGAAAATCTTTGGGGCTATCCCCATAGCTGAGTGGTTAAGTTCGTATGTTCTTCTTTGGCGGCCCAGGGGTTCGCTGGTTCGGATCCTGGGCGCGGACATGGCACCACTCACGAGGCCACACTGAGATGGCGTCCCACATGGCACAGCCAGAGGGACCTACAACTAGAATATACAACTGTGTACTGGGGGGCTTTGGGGAGAAGACGGAGAGAAAAAAAGAAAATCCTCTCCTTTTAATCAATCTCTATAATATTTTACAGTTTGTTTAGACATAATATGTTTCTAAATACCATGTAACACATTTTTAGAAATTGTGTTCTGCAGAAAAATTCTATCCTGATGGCTCAAAGGAAATCATGTTTCTGGATGGGACAGTGAAACATCTTAAAGACGGACAAGAAGAGATTGTATTTCCTGACGGGACAACTGTGAGTGTGGAAAGGTCAGTATTGTGACAGGTGATGTGAATCTGAACTCTCCCAAATTTTTGGTTTGCGTAGTCAATAATTCCTTAAAATTAACTCAATTATTTATTTGTGTATTTATTTATTTTTGGAGGAAGTTTGACCCTGAACTAACAACATCTACTGCCAGTCCTCCTCTTTTTGCTGAGGAAGATTGGCCCTGAGCTGACATCTGTGCCAATCTTCCTCCACTCTATATGTAGGATGCCTGCCACAGCATGGCTTCATAAACAGTGTGTAGGTCTGCGCCTGGGATCCAAACCCAAGAAACCTGGGCCACTGAAGTGGAGCACGTGAACTTAACTACTACACCACTGGGCTGACCTCGCAAACACTGATTTTTAATTGTTTTCTTCACTGACATCCATCATGCTTGAATTGTGACCATAAAAATAACTTTGGTCTTCCGCATATGGCCACCTGAGACCATGTCGTCTGGGAGCCTGAGTCCACAGTAGAATACATCTAAACAACTGTTTAAGACTCGCCAAGAAAGTGCTCACTGGGTTTGCTATTTGCTGATGCCAGTGTGTGCAGAGAGTAAAGGCCCTGAGGTCAGCCCCACCCATCCCATCCCCGACGTGGGTCAAGAGGTTGTTTGAGACTCTCCTGCTCATTTGACTCTGACAGCCAATGGCGCCTAACTGTTGTGGGCTGTGACCTCTGACTCTTCCTCTCCTCCAGTTCTGCCACCACAAACCCTCGTCATATCTCCATTGGACTTGCAGTTGACTCCTCCCCAGTTGTCGTCACGCCGTCAGTATAGTCTACATGGCCTCTGTGGTCGTTTATCTTGAATGATAGTATAGCATGTTCATGTCACCCCCCCATATAAAATCCTGCAACCTGTCCTCTCGCCTTCAAGATCAAACTTTCCATATGAACAAACCCAATAGTCCTCCCCAGTGCTCCCTCCTGGCATTCTCCCACACGCCTGTTCTCAGCCCCCCTGAGTTTCTGTCAATACCCTGAATCCACTGGGTGCCTTCACTGTTCTGGCCTTTGCATATTCTCTACCCTCGCCCACCGAGATTTGGAGTGGGCGATCCAGAGCTGGGTGCTCATGTCACTCAGGCACACCTGCTTCCACGCTGGCAGCTTTGGCTGCTGTGCAGGCTGACTCACAATATCATTCTCCTCCACCAGGAACGGCGACAAAACCATTGTGTTCAGCAATGGGCAGAGGGAAATCCACACGGCCCAGTTCAAGAGGAGGGAATACCCCGACGGCACCAGCAAGACTGTGTATTGCAACGGCCACCAGGAGACCAAGTACGCCTCTGGTAGGGTTAGGATCAAAGATGAGACTGGAAACATCATCCTGGAAAAGAAGTAGACCAGCGCGCAAAACGCAATATTACGTGTGAATTCCAACTGCATTTTTTGCAAGAATAGAAACAAAAAACTAATAATACATTGAATGCCCCAAATAATGGAGAGCCACACAAAAGTTTCAGATTGCCCAAGACATCTAGAAATTGTAAGGGAAGAGACATCCTACTTCCTGGGTTTCCTGGTTAGGGAAAGTGGTTAGATCAACACTGGTCAGAGAACAGGAGGCTGAAAGAATGACGTCCGGGACCCCCAGCAAGATGGCTTCTTCTTTGCTCATCTCAAGAACCAGCTCTGCCATGTGATGGGCCCAGGAGGGCGGAGGATGAAGCCTGGTGCTCAGCAGGGCCAGCTCCTCGCGTCAGCTGATTAACAGGCTCTGGGGTACTCTCACTCCGTGCAGTCTTGTCCTTAGCCCACTCCAGGCGTCCCTCACCCCTCCTGAATGACGTGAGCTCAGCCTGGCTGGTCCCCTCCATCGTCTTGCAGCACCGATGCCCATGACTTTGCTGGGCTGGACAGGAAGACAGTTCCAGCCACTGCAAGCCAACCCACGGGGAGCCTGCCCCAGGGTCAGGGTGACGTGGGTCTCATGGCCCATCGCTGCCTGGGCAATAGGTCACCTCCTGAAATTCTTGATTTTTTTAATCTCAAAGTGAAAGCAATGACCACTTCTTTACTTCGTGTGCCATTTTGCAGGCAGCTTAGAAGATAAGAAGCAAATTGGCATTTAGTTGATTTTCTCATGAAATGGAGAGTCCCCAGAACACAGGAAAGGAATAATTTCTTGAGAGGTCTTAGGGCAAGATGTACATTTCTGTAAATTCTTTCCATATGTTCTCAGGTTTTTATGTGACGCAAATTAAATATCATATTTTAGTGCCAATAATTATTTCAGTCCTAAAGGCTATGGTGTGCACATTATTGTAGTCCTCAATACTTCGGTAATGTTATTTAAAGTAATTCAAGAATAATGTGCTGTCTTGGCTTTGAAGGAAAAATAAAAGCATTCAACTGCAATTACATTGGGTGAGGGTGTTTTCTTTAAAGAGGTCTGCGAAAACGAGGCGAGGTTGTTTATCAGACGTAACAGGCAAAACAAATCCATTATCGGAAATCTGCTTTTGGTTTGCCTGAAAAAGTGGACTTGCTTATTGCTTTGATTATTTTGAATCAGCTTATGCTGAGAATTTTTATTAAAGCAAACGAAACAAAACACTGCTCTACAGATTAAAAAAAAAACACTTCGAGCGTTTGTGGAGATCAGGGGAAGAAACTTATGCATAATTTTGTCAGCAACCAGTGTCCAAGTGTCAGATAATCTGCCTGACAGGCAGTTTGCATTATGTATGAGATCTGCAGTCCACTCCTGAAGGGTCGTGCACATAAGATCTCTAATCAAAGTAAGGTTAACTCCCCAGGAGCATTCGCCTGGAGGCCCCCAAGTGTGGTGCGAGTTCTGGCATGATGGAAATCAGGACAAGCTTATTAAAGCAACTTTCATATTGATTTCCAAAACGCTAGAAGTTAACTCAAGGTCTTAACCCTCTTCCAAGGTTTTTATTTGGATGTGCAGTCTGCTTATGTGTATAACACCATTTTGAAGAGGAGGTATATATCCACATATTTACAAGCAGTAGGTAAACACTTTTAGCTGGTCAAAAAGGTAGCATTAAGAACTTCATAGAAACAGTCACAGCAAGATGCATTCACTGCTGGAAAATGGGATGAGTGGGCAGTGAAGTTCTAGAGGGAAGGACGTGAGTGGGGAGCGAGGCTTCCAAGCTGGTCCCACTTGGGTTGCTGCCTATCGCAGTCTTGCCAAAGCCACTCAACTATTGGCCACTTCATTCTGCCTCAGCGTACGACATTCAGTCACATGTGTTTCCCAGGGATGTTGTGAGGATGGGTGAGAAAAGATCAGCAACAGGTTCCTCTCCTCCATTTTGACTCAGAGCACTGCTTTGGAAATGTATGCTTCATCAACCCTCTCTCTGCAGTGTGGAGTCTCTTGGTGGCTCCTCGCTTTCCTGAATCAGACACCTCCAGAGTGTGGAACCCAAGCTTCCTCAGGTTTGGCCAGACTGCCCCTCCTACTTCAACTTTCGCCCCTCCCAACAGCCTGAGCACCCCTCACCCAGGACAGGCCCCTCCCTGAGGACCAACCCCATCTTCATCCAAGTCACTGCTGTTGTCCTTCCGAGGTCAGTGTGGCCACCACTCCTCTGGAAAGCCGTCCTTGATCCACCCCAGCCAGCCCCGGGGTAGGTGCCCCCAGACCTCCTCTGATTCTCCTTGCGCCCTTCTGGGTACACCCCACATTTATTCCCATGACTTGTCTACCTGTGCCCCTCCCAGGGACCTAGAGCAAATTGGGGTGGACACCAGGCTTTCTTCATCTTTGACCTCACAACAACGACAGCAGTGCCTGGGGGTTTTGGAAATTAGTTCCGGCATAAATGGGTGAGCCGATAACATGAAGAAGGTCGCCATAAACTCTGATCCTTGTTGATTCTTTAAAATCAGATCAGCTTTGAACACGGAGGGCTACGCTCACAAAAATGAGTACTTTGTTTAGTGCTCAATTTGTTAAACTCAACTTTGAAACTATTTTTTCTTAAACATTTAAAGACTGATTCTATTTAGATTAAATCTTCTTAAATATTTAAACATGAAACTATAGATTTAGTGTGGCTGGTTCTTTCGAACAAACACCTAATACAAAAGACAAAACCCAATGGTTAATTACCCTCCTTTTTACAGACTTTCACTTTGAACCTATTCTGTAGCCTTAATTATTTTTTCATCAGTCCATAACTAATTTTTTTTTTTCCGGGACTGATTCGCCATGAGCTACCATTTGTTGCCAATCTTTTGTCTTTTTGTTTTCTTCTCCCCAAAGTCCCAAGCATTGTTGTATACCTTAGTTGTAAGTCCTTCTACTTCTTCTATGTGAGTGGCCCCCACAGCATGGCAACCGATAGATGGATGGTGTGGTTCCATGACCAGGAAGTGAACCCGGGCTGCCTAAGCGGAACATGCCAAACTTTAACCAACAGGCCATCAGGGCTGGCTCATAGTTAATTTTTATATCTCCCTGGAATAGTTACTATATTTATTTTAATGTTTTTATTTTTCATAGTCACTTGTAGTTCTTGCCCTGCCTAAAAGAAAAAACCCTTTAATTAGATTAGCCGTGGGTAAGGGAATTGTGTTATTTATCTCGTTCTTCCCCCAACCATCCCTTGTGTTTTAAACCCAAGTCACTCGTTCAGATGGGAAAAGGTAGAGAAGGATGTGGCTCACACCAGCATGACATCACTTGGGACTTGTTAGAACTTCAGAGGATCACGCTCCACCCAGACCTACTGAATTGGAAACCTGGGTGGGGCCAGCAATCTGTGTTTTAAAGGTGCTAGTTTGGGAAGCATGGTCCTCGATGATACAGCACGAGCACATTGCCCTTCTTAATGCATGAATAAATGAAAGAATGAGCAACGTGATAGAGGCTGAATTTTCTCCCTCCTTCCTGTGTCTTCCATTTCTGTACCTGTAGGATGGGTTTGTTTTCATATACCCAATTATGAGGTTTCTGAAAAGTATAGAAAATGGAGATATAAAATAAAGCTCTATTCTGAGGCTTTTTCCATTTAGAAAAACCCCCTAAACCTTATGGGAAAAAAATAAATTACAGGTATAACCATATGAGAAACAAACGTAAGAAAGTAAAATTTAAAGAAATCTAAACACCTGGGCATACATCCCAACCTATGTCACTCACCAGAGGTCACCTGTCTCGAGTTAAATGCTCTGCCGTCTCCCCACTGTCTCAGTGGCTGAGTGCCTGCCTGACAGTACCCTACACTCAGTAATAGGATTTACCGTTCTCCAAGTAGCTGGGTTTCCTGCCCCAGAACCCAGGTATCGCCTCACGAGACCCAGAGAACCATCGAAGTACCCTCGCCACAACATCCCTCAGCTCATCATGTAATCCAGTCCTCATCCCAAATCTGGGCTTCGTGTCCACCTGGGTCACCTGAGCCCCTGCCCTTCATCTAGTGCCCTGCAAGGACTCACTGCCTCTGCCCCACATGGACTCCTGACCTGTGTCCCCAAACCAGCTTAATCCTGCAAATGTCCCTCTCCACTGGAAGGACTCCAGGCCCCTGCTGCCCACGAGCTGGTCTGCCCCTTCCCTTGGATTCTCAGGAACAAGAGTCGCCTCTCTTCTGGGAGCTGTTCATTCGTATCACACTAGCACATCAGCAAACTGACAAGTCCCCTCCCAGCCATGTATTCTGTTCCTATGTGGTTCCCAGATCTTGAAAACCAGAAATTAATGAGATGATCCTCATAACACCAATATAAACATTAGAATATGATTTTAGCACATTTCTTTCCTTTTATTGTGTTTTTTTTTTTTTTTGGTTTGTATATATAGATTTTACTTTCTTTTTTAACTGACAACCAAATGTTTGACTCAATTAAAGACTGAAGCTTGAACATTCTCGTGATGGATGTCACATCTCTTATCACATGATAGCTGTGCATCACCCCAGGCAATAAACACAGATTTGATAGACTATTCACCAAAACAAAATAATTTTTTTTCTTTGCTTGAGGAAGATTGGCCCTGAGCTAACATCTGTGCCAATCATGTGCTATGTTGTATGTGGGTCACTGCCACAGCATGGCCACTGACGAGTGGTATGGGTCTGTGCCTGGGAACCAAACCTGGGCCACGGAAGCAGAGTGCACCAAATTTACCGCTAGGCCATAGGGGAATTTCTTTACCCTGGGATCCTGGAATGGGACGGTGTCAGGCTGAGCCACACAGGAAAGCAAAATAGAGCTGTAGAGGGAATGGGTTAACATGGAACCAAGCTAAGACAGAGAAGTTTAAGGTCCTGTGAAGAACACAGGAGCCCCCGTCCATTCCCTCCTGAGGCCATCTCTCCCATGAGTCCCAGTAACACAAGACAATGAATTTCCCTTATCCCATAAGCCAGCCTGAGTCGTCACCCTTGTCTAATACATTGTCCTACTGCAAAGGTACCTGGCAATTCTAGCGAAGATTGTAACTGCTGATAGGGTTTCAAATGCTTGGGGACCTTAGCATCTCTAAGGAGGATGTGGGGGATGCCTTGCCTTACACCATCCCTTCCTGACAGGTCCCCCTGCAGGGGTGATAAGAGGTCCTAGAGGAGCATCCTTTGCTGCCTCCACCATCATCTGTGCCACTAACCGGTTTGCAGGTGAATTGTGATTAAGAACCGCACACACACATTTGCACAGACAGACTGGTGAGTCTGCTCAACAGACAAGGAAGAGGAAGTCTGGAAGGGGATGCCTGAAGAGGCTGGCTAGGGGACCACGCATGGTGCTGCCTCCTGCTGGTGTCTGCAGGACTCTGCAGAGCCCTGAGGGCCACCTATCCTTTCTCCTGCTAAAATAATTTTGCATTTGATGCCTGCAGAGTCCGTTTCAACTCGGCCTGAGATCTGTGGCCTCTAGGACCTCCTTACGTGTCATCCACAGTTGGCTGGAACGACTGTTTAAAGAAACTTCTAGCTCTGTCCATTCCACTCCAGGAGAATTTGGTGAGTGGGTACCACATTCCCCCTATTGCCTTCCACACACCAGAGCAACCTCAATGTCATGGGAACACACTTCTCTTTTATATCCCATTCCTTCCAGAAGATTCTGATCGTGATTTCCTGTTTCCTCTTTTGTTTGCTCCCTGGAGCCCTGAGTCAAAGGGAAATGGACTCCAGGTTTGAAAAGAAATAGGAAGCTAAACCTTCAAGTGAAAAACACTTCTAGTCCCTTGAAGGTTTCTCAGAACCAAAGATCTCAACCCATTTCCCAGGGTCCTTTAGTTGCAATTTCCTTGAGCTGCTCCTCTCCTGGGCCTTTTGTCGAGAGCAGGCTTGCCTTCTGCCCACCTTTCAGTGCCTCCTTGTGTTGGGTTTGTACGCACTGCCCAAGGTTTTTAGTTGCATTTAGTGGAGGAATCGGGAAATGTACACCTACTGCATCTTCCCAAGAAGTCCAAGGATTTCTAAATAACTACACACATCTCCTTAGTAAGTCTCTTTACTTCATAGTTTTGACTGTCCTACCTCAGCGAGACTGTCTGTGCTTTTTTCCTCCATATCCTTGGCGTCTGTGCACGTGAATGCAAATTCTTCCCGTATAAGGTTTCCTGTTGCTTTTGAAATTCTCACGTTAGCCCATTTTCATCTCAGTTTAATTGGCCCACATTTTACCTTAGAGATGTACCGCCCACATTCCACACGTTTCCCTGACTGATGGCCCAAGACTATTTTGGCCCTAAAACTTCAAATACTCAAAAACTAAAACATAATACCACGTGCTTCACCCATATCTGTAAGATGCATCTTCACATCTAAGGAGTCATTCCAACCCGGCTCATGATAAAGAAGTGAGATTTAAAAATGTTAAGGGAAAGAGGCCAGGCCGGTGGCATAGTGGCTAAGTTCGCGTGTTTTGCTTTGGTGGCTCGAGGTTTGCAGGTTCACATCCCAGGCACGGACCTACACACTGCTCATCAAGCCATGCTGTGGTGGCATCCCACATATAAAATGGAGGAAGATGGGCACAGATGTTAGCTCAGGGCCAATCTTCCTCACCAAAAAACCCCAAAAAACGAAAACAAAAACGTTGCGGGAGAGGAAGATGTAATCTCTGGTTTTCGAGTGATGGCAGTTGCACGATTTGGTCTCATTAGAACGTCTGCACATTTGGGGAAAAGCCCTCTTTTTCTGCCAAATACTATCACGTAGGAACCCGACTGACATATAAGACCAGAACAATCTTGATGTGCTTCTGTCCTTGCTTGACTCCTTTCACTCTTTCCTGGGACAAGGCTGGGAACAAATACATGTACATATGAATGAAAAGAGGCAGTGAACAAAATATGCATTACAGCCTCCTGTCTAAAGCTGCTGGAACACTTTTCTCTCTCTGCCTTTGTTTTCCGAACCATCCAGGTCCAGTCATAGACTTTTGTTAGTCATCTCAGAAGCCCCTCCACGTCCCCAAGTACAATAAGTAATCATCATCCTGACATTGACAGGAACCATTTCCTTGCGTTTTGCTTCTTACGATTGTATCACCCGCTGGGCATCCTTATTCACGGTAGTTTAGTCTTGCCCATCTCTTTCTTTTTGCTTTAACTTTTTTTTATTGTGGCGAAATAAGCGCAATGTAAAAGTTACCATTCATGACATGTAGCACATTTGCAATGCTGTGCAGCCGTCACCCCACCTAGTTCCAGAACATCTTCGTCACCCTAAAAGGAAACGCTGTGCCCATGAGCAGTCATTCTCCATCCTTCTCTGGAAACCACCAGTCTGCTATCTGTGTCTCTGGATTTGCCACCTCCGGACACTTCATGCAAATGGAATCACACAGCCTGTGACTTTGTGTGTCTGGCTTCTTTCCGCTGGGACAACTTTTTCAAGTAAATACTGGAGCTTTGATGTCTTAGGACTCTTCAGATGCTTTCTTTTCTGCCAGGAACAATAACATCTCATGGAGCTGTCACATAAAAAATTCCACGTCATACGGCCAGCTGGGTTGTCTGTACCTCCCCTCACATTCTAAGTCTCACTGGATACTTGTCTCTCTCACAGAAACGCCCATCTCTGCTGCTTCTCTAAGAACAGATGCACCCCTTCCTAGGCAGTTTTCTCTAGCTCTTCAGAGCTTACCTGCGTATTTCTTCCATTAGTGACGTGTTACAAATGTTTGCAATTTTACACCATCAACACTCTCGAGGGCTGCTCTGTGGTGGGCCCGTAACTGTAGTGATCCTGCTGGCCTCCATAGTGAGCACTGTTTAGAACCAAAAAATGCCAAATTTTTATGGTTAAATGAATTTGAGCGTGTGAAAGAAGCTTCATTGAAATGATGATGTGATGGGATGAGCAAGAATTTTCTTGGCCCAAGAAGGTCAAGGAGCAGAGGTCAGTCTCGTGAGAGTCTCCACTTCACATCCCCAGGGCCCTTGGGGGCCTCTGGGTGGTCAGAGTCTTGATTCACTTAAATAAGTGGTGATTTGCGAGAAAAATAGCGGAGAAGAAAAATTTGAGTTTTTAAGAACTCATTCTACAAAAGCAACAATTATGTGAAGATTGCACCTCATTATTTGAAAGATCAACAGAAAATACAGATTCGATATTTTTCTGAACTTTCAAAGGAAGAAAGCAAGGCAGTTTTTGAGAAAAATCAAAACTGATGATGAAGCATGATGTTCCATTATGAACTAGAAAAATGGTAAAAAAAAAAAAAAAAAAAGCATCAAACCCTCTTAGGGGAAATGTCGATATTCGAAAGTCCTAAAACAACGTATTCATCAAAAATTCCAAGTTCAGGCAATTTTGACTTGTTTCTTTGACAGTGCTAGTATTGATCATGCATCATGTATCACACAAGGCAACAGAAATAACCTATTTGGTAGAAATTCTGTGCTGTCGGAGAGAGTCCAATTGATGCAAAGGGAGTCAATTTTGACATGTTCTGCATTTTCAGTGAAGCCAGTTTTGACAAGAAAGAAAGAAGAAAAGAAAGGAAGAGAGGGAGGGAGGGAGGGAGGGTGGCCCAACTTGCTCACCCACTTTTTCCTCCAGATTTGAAGTTGGGAGGATTTGTAGGGAAGGATGGGGACCGCTTTTTTCCAAGTGACCTCGTTCCAAATCCGAAGCCAACGGTAGCATACGGCTCGCCTCTGATACTGAGGTGGTGACAGGCTAGGGCGGTGATCCAAAGGAGGGTTCCCGAAGAGCTGTGAACAGAAACAGTGTCAACAAAATGAATGTGTCCTTTTCAGCGTTGTTACTGCTGTGACCAGGAGCATACAGAATTTACAGAGCTGGAGTGACTATTAAATAATGCAATCTTTGTGGGTCCAGCCTGGTGGCGTAGCAGTTAAGTTCGCACATTCTGCTTCAGAGGCCCTGGGTTCGCAGGTTCGGATCCCAGGCGCAGACCTAGCACCGCTCATCAAGCCATCTGTGTCAAGTGTCCCACATATAAAATAGAAGAAGACGGGCACAGATATTAGCTCAGGGCCAGTCTTCCTCCAAAAAGACCCACAACAATTCAACCTTTGCAACTTACAGCGAAGTTTTCAAAGTGTGTTCAATGGTATGAACATGTATTTCAAGCAGTGTGTGTGTGTGTGTGTGTGTGTGTGTATGGTGGGGGCAGAGATTGGGGAAGGTCTGAGTCAAATATGGAAGCTGGATTGAACAAAGTAAAACATGTTTCCTTTCTTTCTATCCCCAAGAAATACGTCATGTTTTGCAAACTTATTTGACAGGACAATCTCTCAAATTTTGTGTTACGTCAGATACCATCCCACAAAACCTCTGTAAGAAATACTCAGATAACACAAATTGACTATCGTCCAACTTCGGGCAATCTCCACCTACTCCTCAATCTTGGGAAAAAACGTATCAGAGGCTCAAGAAAAAGAAAGTGGGGTGTTCTGGCCGGAGCCTCGTTACATGTGGAGTCAGCACTCAGTGACTAGGAGCCTGGCCTTCTCCAGGCTCTGCAGGTCCGTGGCTGGGGAGCCACGGAGAAGAACAGAACTGGGCAATGCTGCTCTCCAGTCAGTGAGTTATACCACGGCTTCGTCTCCCAAGAGATGGTTCTCCTCGTGGCTAAAAGTGCAGCTATCCATGGCGATTTTCATAATAAGTTATTTTCTTAGTGATCTGAGCTGAGAGGGAAGTCCTCTCTCTAGGGGCCAGGATGGTGACAAGGCAAGGTCGCTCATGGCTGTGGCAGGACCCAGCCATGGGTGGGCTCCAGCTCAAGGTGTGGCCACGTGGTCAGTGGACTCTAGGAGGAGCACTCATGTGTGTTTCCCTTCTCTGTATTATAGTTTCCAAAGATTGGCCTTCTGCTGCTAGTGGCTCAGGGGTGAAGTGAGGGAGGACCTGATGGAGGAGGTGAGGGAGGAGCTGAGGTGGAGGTGAGGGGAGGTGAGGAGGTGAGGGAGGAGGTGAGGGGGAGGTGAGGGG